>NW_024340696.1:14290444-14542798 GCF_902729225.1 Pteropus medius | reverse complement strand
TTTAAATGTACCTGGGATGTAAACAGAGTTTTAAATGTACCTTAAGGACAGTGAGCCACAGGAGTCCTGGATATTATTAGGGTTATATTGTTAAATATTCCTTATCGCTCTGGTATCTTAGGGTATTATGGTCTAATCATTTTTTTGTTTAATGTTATGCTGGCTCCTTTTGAAGCAACTGAAACTATATTAAAACCACTGATTATTTTGATTTTTATTTGAGGTTATCTGAGCATCACTTCTTATCTATCATTCATCTATCTATCATCCTATCATCTATCTATCTATCTATCTATCATCTATCTATCTATCTATCTATCTATCTATCTATCTATCTATCTATCATCTATCATCTATCTATCATCTATCTTTGTAATTTACTCTAGACTTATAAAATTATGGAGAATTTATCCTGCATGATATGTAAATGCTGATGTTCTACTTAAAGAGTTTAAGTATAAATTGCAGTGAAAATTTTGCTTCAGCCAACCTCTCTACTGATAGGATCCTTCTTGATAGTGGATAAATGGGCAAGGTGCAGCTATTTCACTTACTTTATTGGAATGTGTGTTAACATTGTGATTAAGGTGGAGAATGAAACTAAAGGAATGACATGAGAGAAAAAAGCGGTGGAGGGGAAAAGTTGTGAAGATCTACTGAGATCCAGTGATCTGAGATGGTTTCTCTGAAGAGAGAACTTTCAAACTGACCAGAATGACAAAAGGGAACCAGGATTGGGACAATGAGGGGAAATATGTTCCAGGAAAAATAGACCATATATTTGAAGAAAAGGAAGAATTTGTTATATTCGAAGAACTAAAAAGAAGCTAATGTTAACTGGAGGGTTGCATCAATAGGGTAGAGAATCATGCAATGGATGTATAGAGGGAGGAAATACATGATTGTGCAAGTACCTTATAGGCTAAGTTTAGAACTAAAAAAATTATGATTATCTTAAGTATACTAGGAAATCATTTGGAAGGTTGTACATAGGCATGTTAGTTACTCTGTAGAATTCAAAGTTAGTTGAAAAAGTCAGATAACGTGGTAAAAACACTAAATGACCTGGAATTTGAGATTTCTGGTTATAAATTCTGGCCTCAGTTAAATGATTACATCATTTAAGTGTGATAATACTCATTTACTTAATTTTTGAAATGAAGAGTAACATTGGTTGCACCTAATTTCTTGTGACAGGAGAGGTTGTTGAAGTTGGTCAGCAATTTGTTCAGCTGATGAAATGATACACTTTTAAAGACCAGAGAAGTTCTGAAAGCCAATTTCTCTCTTTTGAGTAGTCATGTCTTGGTTTGCTCTTTATTGGGCATTCACTCTAAGAGATGTTTATTATTTATATTAACTTTTTAACAAATAGTTACCTAAAGCAATGAACTAATTCCACAGTTTACACTTTCTATAAATAGACAAATGTAAATAAATACCTGTTAGAGATGAGTAAAGGAGATTCAAGTTAAGACTATATGAGTTGGGTAGATTATTCTTAAGGTTTCTTTGACCTGTTTTTCTTTGTTGTAGAGGCATTTCCTCCAACCATTATCTCTCCTATATCCATTTATGGCACCAACATTGCATCTTGGATTTAGCATCTTAAAAATGCTAATTGAGGTTTTAAAATTAGCACAGGTGCTAGGGAAAGCAAGTGCCTGGTTATTTTCCAGCCATGCTGGAATTGAATGAAAACTATAAACTCACACTGAGAAATATGCAAATATATTTTTATAAAGTTTCAGAGATTCACAAACTCTTTGAAGCCTTTACAAGATATCTCCATATGCAAGCCCTATGGGGTGAATAACAACCGAGAATAGGTACTTTCCAAGTATTTGTAATTCTGAAGACTAGTTTCTGCCCTTAATTTAATAGTTCTAATTAAAGGTATATTCTGTTAACTTTTTCTTAATACAATAGCTGTGAAAATATTAAAAGTGCCTCTATGAGGAAGTAAATGGGAACATAAAGAGAGAATTCACTTATAGGAATTTCTGAAAACCAAGAAGTGTTAGTACAGCTAACACTTCATTTTCAACATAGGTTAAATTGTGTTTTCTCCCACCATATTGGCTGAAAAAAAACCTGTCTTACACCTGGCTAAGTGTTAGTTTTTTCCCAACATGTTAATAACTTACTATGCAACTGTTTAAAATTGATGTTACCAATATGCAAAATCTCCATAGGAATGCAGAAATCAAAAAGACAGTCACCATTTTTTCTCCTAAGGTAAATGACTATATTTACAATTGTACTTGTTTTTCCTATTCATCACTGTTATCTTTTATGTGCAAATGAGCCATCATATTTTCAGGTTAATAATTTGAAAGATACAATGTTGAAAGTATTCAGGCTTACAGTAAGGTATGATAAAGTAGCAATAGACTGCTGGCAGTTTTTCTAGATTCTTCAGAAAAAAAAAGGAATTAAATATACGAAGTACTATAGTTTATCGTTATACATTTGTTAACACATTGTAATTCTTAGAGCAACCCACTGGGCAGTTGTTATTGCCCATTGACCTTTAGCTTGCAATGTAAACTCTTTGAGTTTCAGTATCCTCATCTAAAAAATGAGGGCAATCACACCTCAGTGGGTTGTTCAAAAGATTATAATGAGGTAACAAATCTCTTGCTGACCAATAGATGCCTGTGCCCATTATTGCTGCTTGTGATCACCATACAGCATAAAGAAATTTGGACTATTGGACTCAAAGTTAAGGTCTTATGTGACGAGCAGGCTGAGACAGTTTCAGAGCACATGCATGATGAGCCACATATGGGCACAGCCAACACAAGCAGATGATAGTGAAGTCAAAGTGGACTTAACTTCTCTTGCTCTTAAGATCACCTGTCTAATATGTCATCAGGGATTTATAGGAGCTCCAAGGGCAGTGTCCACATGTTGACATCTTTAATATGCCTTTAGAGAATGGAGGTGGTTTGTGGGCATAACTGTAAAAGAAGGTCAGGTTAGAGATAGGGCTCCAGATAAAGTAAACAGCATTCAGTAAAATGCATGGTATATCATCTGAAAATGTTTTATTTAGAGCCAAGGTTTTGAAATATCTAAGACATCACTTATTTAATATATCTTATTTGACTCATATCTCATTTATATTTTGGGATCCATGGTTTTTAAGATAGCTTTAGAATGATTTAGGAGACCAATGTATTTTATTCCACTCCACAAATTCCAGACATATTTTTTTATATCAGAATCATATTATTCTTTTTTAGTACATTCTAAATTGCTTCAAAGTCTCCTTTCTGTGTCTTGTCAGGACTCATTTTTAATGTTGAATGAATAGTGGATATCTTAATTATAAAATGGCATACTTATGCTTTACCGTAAAGTAACAAAAGAAATAAACAGTCGTGAAATAGAACTTTGTGCACACTTATTAACTTCATAACACTCATTGTGGCACTTCCATTTCTCCTCCAGAGCACCTGTTCATGTTCATATCAAGATATAAAACAAGAAATGCTAGTATTAAGACTTTAGATAAGAGGCTTTGAACTCAAGATTGGATCCAGCTCAATCCTTTACCTCCTTTGAGTTTGAGCAAGTAATTTGAACTCTATAAACCCCAGTTTACTCAATTACAAGAAGGGAGACAATACCTCCCTTGCAGAGTTTTGATACAGATTTGAAATAATATATGTGAAGTGCTCAGCGTAGAGTTTTCATCTAGTAAATAGCAGTCACTATTATTATTGCTATTATCATTTTGCAAATTGGTAGTACATAAAAATGCCACTGAGATATCCCTCAACTCTGAGGATGAGAATTTGAAACTGTTTTGTAAAGCATATCATCAAATACTAGTCTGTAAATAGAGATGATGGGATTTTTTGGGCTTTTATATTTTCATAAAAAACATATTTTCAGTTTAAAGCTTACAGCAGCAAAAAACAAAAATGCAAAACAAAATGAAGAGAATGATATAAACACTTAAAAAAAAACATGCAGAGAGAGGACAGAAACTTCATATAGAGCAGTGAATTTTTCTTGGAAGCTTTAGTTCCCTGTGATAGTCTATGGGTCTATGGTTTCTACTTCCTATGTTCCTCTTCATTTCATGAATATAGGAGTCTGGACTTGCACTTTGAGTCATAGTATATTTCTGTAATTCTTTTGCTTCTCCTGTGCTGTAAGAATAAACATATCCCTTTTGGGGTCACCACTTCAGATTTAAGTTTCAGAATGCAAAGACATTTGGAACAAAGCTGCAACTTACAACATGGTAAAGTAGGAATTTATCAAAATCACAACAGATTAGCTATGCATATGTCATAAGAACAAAAAAAATAATCCTTTGTTTTTCTAAATGAGTATGATTTGGGGATTGTCTGTTATTGCAGCAGAGCTGATGAATGTATCTGCAGAGCCCTTGAGTTTACTGACCTCACTCACTCATTGCACATTTATATATGAATCTGGTCTCTGCTTATCTTCTAACTGCTTTTAATCACCTATAATCAGCCAGATATAGGTCTTAAAACACGTATCAGATTATGACTTTCCTCTATAAAATTCTCCAATGGCCTCCCAGTACAATTAGAATAAGATAATAGTAATATGTCTTTTAAATCCCTGTACATAGCCTAGAAGGCATGTGCAAAATTATGTACTTTCTCCCTCTCCACATTCATTGCATTTAGTGTGTTCCCTGTTGCTGTTACATTCCAGCTACATTGTAGCTGGTTTTTTTTAGTTCTTCAATATAACAAACTCTTCCTTTTCTTTCAATATAAGCTCTCTTTTTTCTGGAACATATTTCTCCTTGTTGTCTCAGTGCTGGCTCTCTTTCAATATCATGGTCACAGTTTGAAGGTCACCCTTCAGAGAAGCCATTTCAGACCACCATACCTCAGGCGATCCATCTCTCCTTCATTCCTTTTATTGTTCTCTATCATTTCATTATTTTTGTTTCTTTCATTATCTTCATCACAATTTTAATACTATTGTCACTATAAATAATAATAGTCAAGAGATATTGAGTATTTACTATATTCCAAGCAATTTTTAAGTGAATAACTTAAGAATAACCTATAATGTAGGTACTATTTTAAAGAAGGCAAAACTGAGGCATTAATTTTTTTTTACTTCTCTAGTTTATAAGACATGAGGATAGAGGCCAATAATACAATTTTTTTTCACTGCTTATACTCAGACATGCTACAGAATACGAACACAAAAATTATGTTTGAACTTCCTAAATTAAGTATTGAATTTCTCTATTGTAATTCTCTTATACTCCAATGCCTAACCCTTAATAATTCTGTCTCTCATTTTTAATCAATACATTAAAGCGCTGTGATGAGATAAGACTAACCAGCAGTCCCCAAACTTTTTGGCACAGGGACTGATGCTCTTATGAGAATCTAATGCCTGATGGTCTGAGGTGGAGCTGAGGCGGTGATGCTAGCGCTGGGGAGAGGCTGCAAATACAGATGAAGCTTCTCTGGCTCGCTCGCCTGCCACTCACCTCCTTCTGTGTGGCCTGGTTCCTCACAGGCCACAGACTGATACCTGTCCAAGACCCAGGGATTGGGGAACCCTTCTCTAAACAGAGCTTACGATAGATGTTTCTTTGATGACAAATGTTTTATACCATCCAATGCAGCTGCCATTAGCCATATGTGGCATGGATATCAAGCAACTAAAGTATGGCTAGGGTAACTGAGGAATTAAATTAATTTTATTTGCTTTAATTATATGTGGCTAGTGGCTACCCTATTGGGCAACACAGCTCTAGAATTTGTGGGTGAAAGTTTAGCTCAAATACCTAAGAACTACTCAAACCATAAATTGTTTGAACTACTAAGATGGAAATGTCTCCTATGGAGACCATTAGTTTTACTCTCCAAATAACTACATAATAATAATGAAACATTTATTATTTATTCATCAAATATTTGCTGACTACCTATTATGTCCCAGGCCCTAATTAAGCCCTTGTGATACAACAGTGAATGCAAACAGACATAGACCATGCCTTCAAGAAGTTTATAGTCTGGAGGAAAATATAAACAATCAATATCTGAGAATGCAAGAGCTACACTAATCACAATATATAATTAGTGTTATGAAGGAAATAAACATGGGGCTGAGCTAAGAAATATGGGGGTTGGTAGGTGGAACCAGTTCACATGCTTCAGATGGAGTTGAGGACTTCTCAACTGAGGAGATATAAAAATAAGACTAGATGGGTCAAAAGGAGCTACCCATGTGCAAGTGTGCAAAGGGAACAACTACTGAAAAGATGAAACAGTATATGCAAAAAAACCCAGAGAGAAAGAGTGGCAGCTAAGAGAAGGTCAGTATAGTCAGACCATGAGTGGTACTAAGAGCACCATGGCCAGGGATAAAAAGTTAAGTAAGATTTAAATTAGTAGGGTCTTATGCCATAGAAGGAATTATTATTGTTATTATGATCTTAAGTAAGAATGCAAAAGAAAGCCATTGTGGAATTTTAAGTAGGGATATAACACAGTCTCATGCTTTTTTTTTTTTTTTTACTAAATCACTCTTAAGTAATATTTGCGAAAATGATTGTAAGGTAGAATAAAGGCAAGGGAAATCAGAAGACTAAAGATATGGCAGTAAAAGATGTTGGTAGCTTGAATTTAAGTGGTAATAGCAGAGGTGAGATAAAGTGTACAGAATCAAAATCACAGCTGATATAACCTGCCCGGACCAAAGAAGTTTCGCTTTTAAATTCCCTCTTAGAAATTGTTCATGAAGAAACATAAATGAATGAATGAATGAATGAATGAATGAATGAAAGTAAATAATTAGCCACTGTTTTCTAAGTGCAGCAGAAATGCCCTTGGGTGCATGTGGATGTATCTCTATCAGGAAATCATACTTATTTTACTTAACACTATTATCCAAAGAATCCAGTAACTTGAACTTGCACTGAGTTTTACAATCATCCCTAAGACAGATTTTCATTTAAAGGTTACATTTTTCAAGATTGTTTAGTATTAAAATTGATAGAAATCTTTGATTAAAAAAAATCCTGGGTTCCTAGGACTGTGACATTTTTTAGGTCAGTTTAATTTTCTCCCCAAACCTTTCATACAGAGATTTGGGCATTTTCAAAAGTGATCTGCTGTCTTTGGGCATCTGTTTTATCTGAGACACAAAGATGATGGGTTAGGTGATCTCTGAAATCTTTTCTATGTCACATCACTGTGTATGCTTTGAATAACACTCTCTTAATTATGACCAATAAGCTCCTTTTGACTTACTTGCAAGAGAAAGGCAGCCATTTGTTTCTATCTGGTTGTAGGTCTTTAAATCTGACTGGAATGGTAGATCAGTGTATAAGGCCAATGTGTTTGCATGAAACAACCCAACTCTGACACTAGTAGATCGAACAAAAAAGGAAAATCAATCCATCACCCTGGGACATCATGCTGCTCTGGCTGCTAATGTAATTCATACAGAGAGCAATAAGTAATATTGCTCAATCAAAATATAGAATTTTCTTTCTTACTCTGAGTATCTGGTTTTTTAAAAAATTAATTAGCATATTTGTTATGAGTATGCCTAATGTCTTTCGAGCATGTCCACACAATTCTATCATGTTATTCATTCACACAGAAATTTTTTTAGACACTTACTATGTGCCAGGCACTGTTCTGAGGGTAAACAAATAAATGGTACAGTCCTCACAGAGCTTACATTCTTAAGAATATAACAACTTAAATCTAAAATAAATATACCTTTATAAGAAGAGTTAAGTGTTCTATACCAACCACTAATAATTCCAAGTAGACATTCATTTGTCAAAACATCATTTAATCCTCCAGAGAATCAGTATAGTAAGTGGAAAGCAAGTGAGGCTTAAAACCAAAACTAGGACATGATCTCAAAGGCTGGTTTCATTTGTATTTATTTACTTTATGATGTCAACATAAAGCATATAAATATCATATCCTAATTAAAATATTTTCTTTTTTTGGTCAATATTAACTTTGTGTCCTCACAAGATAACAAAAAGAAATTTTAAAACCGTTTATTATGTGAAGAAAGATATACAATGCTGATGTAGAAACCTTCATCTGAAATTTTTAAATGGGATAAAATACCTTGATCTCACTATAGAGCATGCTCCTGGATCAGTCTACTTCCGACTCTCTCTAAATAGCATATGTTACAGAGTAATAAGACATGATTAAATAATCAAATAAGATATAGTTAAATAATCAGTCTACACATTTCAAACCACTGGATCTAAAATGAGAATTCTTCAGGTGGTTAAACTGGGCTTTGTACAGAATATTGTTTATTTTATCTAGAGCTCTGTCTCTAACCTCATCTTCTGTTACTTTTATGCCTACAAACCGCCTCCATTTCCTAAAGACACATGAAAGTTGTCAACTTATGAATATTGCTCTTGGAGCCCCTATAAATCCCTGGTGACATATTAGTCAGGTGTCCTCAAGAGCAAGAGAAGCCGAGTCTGCTTGACTTCGCTATCACCTGCTTGTGTTGGCTGCTCATATGTGTCTCATCATTCATGTACTCTGAAACTATCTCAGCCTGCTCATCTCAGAAGACCTTAACTTTGAGTCCAATAGTCCAGATTTCTCTGTGGAGACTAGATGTATGGTGCCCACTAGGATAGGCAGGGGCAACTGTTGGTCAGCAAGTGGTTTGTAACTAGCTCTCACTAATTTTACCTAATTCAATATTTTAGGCACTATTTTTTTAGGTTATTAGTGTGCCGTTTAGGTGAAAGAGAAACAATATTTTGGGGCACTGACTGTCACAAGATCAGTGATGTTTCTGACTCCTTTGGAAGAAAATAATTATATATCAGGTGACCCAGTCAAATATACTTGTAAACAGACTAATGATAGAAATGCTGGCATTAGGATGTACTTGCTCTACCTAGCTTTGCTTATGGAAAACGAATATGGAATCTGAATTTATGAGACATGTTTACTTGGGAAAAGTGCCTTAAACAATATAACTATCTAAAGATAAAAGAGAAGTAATAAATGGCTCTTACTAGGGTCTGAATGTTGAAATCCTAATGCTCATTGCAATGACATTGATAAGCAGGGCTTTGGGGAGGCAATCAGGTCATTGCCGTGGTTAAAAGAAAAAAAAAAAACTATGAAAGAATATGGTTATACTTAATATACTTCATAAAAAAGGGATCTCTATTTCAGTGAATGATTCAAATGCTAGTCATTGTTTGGGTGTTAATAGGCTTTTGTCTTTTGCTTACAATATTGTGGAAAGATGACAAGACATCTGACAATCATGTGGCAAGTAGAAATAGACCAAAATCAAAGGTGGACTTGGGAAGAAAATGGTTAAGAAACAGTTCTACTATCCACATTTGTTTAGTAAACACTAATGACAACTTCTGGTAAACACACAGTATTTTCCAGGAGAGTCTTTTTCTTTTCCTTCCTTCCTTCCTTCCTTCCTTCCTTCCTTCCTTCCTTCCTTCCTTCTTCTTCCTTCCTTCCTTCCTTCCTTCCTTCCTTCCTTCCTTCCTTCCTTCCTTCCTTCCTTCCTTCCTTCCTTCCTTCCTTCTTTTCTTTCCTTTCTTTTAGGAGAGGCAACCCTTGGTTGACCTCACAGATTGTAAGGACCTTGTCAGTTTACGATCTCTTATTCATTTAATTTTTTATGCCTACAGCACCTGGTCTTCCTAGGTGGTCTTCCATTGAAGTACTAACCAGGCCTGACCCTGTTTAGCTTCCGAGATCAGATGGGATCGGGCTTGTTCACGGTAGCACAGCCATAGACAGGAGAGTCTTTTTCTAAAAAATTATTTTAACAGGTTGTATCTGCTCTGTGTAGGATTGTTTATGGTAGACGCAGTCAGGATCTATCAATATACAGGGCATGTCTCCATGCAAAAGTTTGTGTAAGCAACATGAATATCTCTAACCATAGGAGTTTTATGACTAAAATGGCTGCTTTCGGTGAAAGACATGATCACTTATGTTAGCCTAAGACAGAATGTATCCTAAAGCTGCTTTGGTGGTCCTGGAACTCTCCCTGTTTTACCTGTGCCTCATGATTACTTTTATTCTGGGAATTATGAGTAAAGCCTGGGCAAAATTCCTGATTTGTATGAATCTGATTTGATAACTTGATCCTCCTGTGATTTAACTATCAGACATCGCTTTGACCATTGAAGCCAACTCGTATCCTATTTCTAATGTAAATTCACGTTTTACATATAAACATGAGTCAAAAATGTGGTCAGGGCAATTTGGATACAAGGAAGTTATAAAAATGTTTTTCACTCACACATTCATATTCACGGATGGTACAAGTAAAAGTACACACACACTGTGGAATATGCTTTAAATCTTTTAAGAAGGAATAGTGTATTACTTTATGTCTGATATTCCTCTTATGTCTTGACACAAAAAGCAAGTTCTTGAATTTTCCTCTGTTCTGTTACTCATATCCTTTTCTTTCTTTTTCTTTCTTTTTCCTTCCCTCTCTCTCTCTCTCTCTCCCTCTCTCCCTCCCTTCTTTCCTTCTTTACTTCCTGCCTGCCTGCCTTTTGTCTTTCTTTTGAGCGATTTTGCTTTTCTTCTTGATTATGTGGAAATATGTATTGAGTCCATCCTGTATAGGATTCTGTCAGATGCTTGTAATATAATTTTTAACGAGACAAACAAAGCCCCTCTGGTCAGGAAACTTACAATCAGGCAGGAAGGGAAAGTCAATAAATATGTTTACAACCAAGTAAACAAGATTATCTCAAACAGCGATAAGTGTTGTACAGAAAGGAAAACAGAATGAGGTAAATTAGGAGTGACTGTAGGGGTGGGCAGAACCCTTTAGATAGAGACAAAAAGTATGTAGCTATAGGGGAAACATTTTAGCTGATGCTGAATCCCATTTAAATCAATACATAAATTAAACACTCAAGAAAAAACCCCGGAGAGCATATTTATATATGCCTGCCCTCAACACATGCATTCATTTTACACCTAAACAGTATTATCTAGACTATTTCTCTAAGCCATTAATCTCTCTCAACTTTACCTCCATGACCACTCTAAACTTCATCAATTTGACCATTTTCACCATAGGCTTCACCATCATTCTCATCTAGAAATCTTATCCACCTCAACCCATTCTCATGACAAGAAATGGTCTTGTACACATTTAACTTGTTTGTTAGATACTATTCTATGTGCATGTATATGTATTTATATATATTGAGATGAATACCTGAGTGTCAATCACTCCATCTCAAAACTAAACATTCACTAGTGTGTTCTTCCCTTATCTTACCTCTCTGCCTATTTCCAGAGGTAAATACTATTTGAAATTGTATATTTATAATTTAACTGTTTCATCAAATATATATTTGTATATGTATACACACATATTAATGTACATATTGTCAATTTAGTTTGTTGATAATATATATTATATACATATAATTTGGACATTATAAAATGAATATCATATTACATGTAAACCCCAATTTTTTTCCCAATAAAATTGTGTTCATCAGATTCATTCCTATTGATGAATATGACTAGTTAATTTTATTGCTGTATAATATTTAATTCTATAAATATTACATATTTAATTTGTCCTTTGTCCAATAACTAGGTTATTGGAAGGTTAAACTTTTTGCTGTTAAAAACAGTGTGACTATGAAAATTAGTGCATATTTCTGTTTGAATACATGTATAAGAATTTATTACATATCTTAGAGTGGAATTTCTGGTTCTCTGGTATATATGCAGTCATCTTCACAAAACTACCGCTAATTTTTTTTCCAAAGTGATTCTATCTAGGTTGCATTCTTATTAGCTAAATATAAGTATCCAAAATGCTCCATGTTTTCTTAAATATCTGATATTGTCAGAATTCTTCATTTTTGCTTTGAGAAGATAAATGTTTATGATATAAATTTTAACACTATTGATTACTATTGAAATCTCTCTTTTCATATTCCCACTGGTTTGTTTTTTGCTCTGAGATGCCTGTTCATGTCTTTTTGCTTGTTTTTCTTATCAGTTCATAGAAATATTTTGAATTCTTCTAGACACTAATTCTTTATCAGTTATATGTGTCACGTATATCTTTTCCTTGTAGTTTGTCTTCATTTTTTATGGGTTTTTCAGAAACACAGCTTCTTAATTTAAAATGGTTGAATTTTCTCTATTTGATATTGTGGTGTAACACACTATGTCTTTTTTAAAAAAAACAACTTCCCTCTCCTGAGGTTATAAAGAAAATCTCTATGCTACATGAATTTAAAGTTTTTGTATAAAACGTAGGGACTAATTCCATATTTTGTCCATCATTGTGTATTGAATAATTAGTTTATCCTGTTTTCATTTTGCAATGTCAACTTGGCCATATTTCAAGTCATATATTTGCCAGGACTATTGTAGGCACAAATCCATTGAAGGAGAATAAGGATTTTCTTTTATTTTTAAAAAACATCTGATTGAGATAAGGAAGTATTTTAAACAACAATGTCCACCAAAGATGTCCACAAACCCATGCCTGGTACCTGTGAATGTTACCTTATATGACAAAGGACATTTGCAGATGTGATTAAGTTGAAGATCTTGAGATGGAGACATTATTGTAGATTATCTAGGTAGGCCTAATGTATTCGCAATGCTTATTATAAGGGAGCAGGAGAGTCAAAGTCAGTGATAAGATATATCAATAGGAAGTATGTGTTAGATGATGTGTTTTGAAGATGGAGGAAGGGAACGTAAGAGAAAGAATAAAGGTGGCCTCTATAGACTAGAAATGGCAAGGAAATGGATTGTCCTATGAACCCTCCAGGAGTGCAGCTGACACTTTGATTTTGACCCCTGTAGAACTCATTCTAGACTTCTGACATCTAGAATTATAATACAGTAAATCTGTGTCATTTTGAACCATTACGTATGTGGTAACTTGTTACAGCAGCAATAGAAATCTAAAATCTCAGGGTCATTGGAGAATTTTGCACAGAGAAATTATATGTTGTAACTTACTTTTTAAAAAGAACACTGTAGTTGCTAAATTAAAATAGAGTGTGGGGTTAGGGTAGAAGTAGAGAAGCCCATTAAGGACTGTTGTGATAATAGAGGAGAGATACAATAGTGCCTTGGAGTAGGCCAAAAATGCTAGAGGTGGTAAGTAGCTAGATTCTAAAGTTATTCTAAAGGTAGAGCCCGCAAAATTATGGATAGATTAGAATTGATCTGTGAGAAAAATAAGGTCAAAGTCAACTCTAAGTGATTAGATTAAGCATCTTCTAGTTGTCTAACTCAATGTACTTCATTTAAACACAGATATTCCCCCTCCTAAATATCTATCATCTATCTATCATCTATCTATCTATCATCTGTCTATCATCTATCTATCTATCTATCATCTATCTATCTATCTATCTATCTATCTATCTATCTATCTATCATCTGTCTGTCTATCTATCTATCTATCTATCTATCTATCATTTATCTATCATCTATCTAATCTATCATCTGTCTGTTTGTCTGTTATCTATCATCTATCATCTACCCAGATGCCTTTTTGCTGTTTCCCTTAGCAATTAGTGCTGCTTTTAGCAATCTGGACTTTTAAAACTGATTTTACTGCCTACACACCGCCTTAGCCAAATAGTTTCTTAAAATGTATTTCTAAAAATTCTTGTATTCTAATCTGAAATAGGGCAATTCTATGTATAGGTTGAGTAAACAAGCCTCCATAGTGGCATTTGTAGGGCACTGGGATGATTGAGTGACTCATCAAAATCCCTTCCCACTCATATGTGACATGGAATGTTACTGGCTATTGTAATAATTCTCAGTATTTATTCTGCTTGTTTTGAGCAACACAATTCTATCAGTAACATCTCTCCAAGTGATTCCTGCCAGTGGGAGAAAGATGAGGTGACTGGATGATGAAGGATTAGAGGGGAGGCTCCTTCTAGAGAGGGACATAGCATACTCTTTCAAAATGAGGATAGAAACTGCATAGTGGGTGATAAGATATTAACAATCAAGTAGGTGTTTTTGTGAATGAAGGAATGAAACTCAGATTAAAAAAAAAAACAAACAGCTAAGTGAATGTGAGTGCCTTTAAGGAAAAAAAGACAGGCATCTTAATGGAACTCAGACAATGAAGTTACTAAGAATTTAGAGGATAAACTATCTATAACCCACCCCCTATACTCCAGAAGAAAGCCACATAAAGAACAAGTAAATAGAAAACTAGGTGAATAACCTATTGGAAAACACATGATTCTTGTACAGTACTGCAAGTGGATATTTCATAGCTATGAAGTAAGAATTTTATAATTCATCTTCTTCCTTCAATCTAATGAGTCTTCTGCCCCGGGGGTGGTGGTGGGGGCAACTATGATGCTGTCATTAAAAAGTGATTTGGAAGCCTCCTTATTATGTTAGGTCAAAGACTATTAAAACAGAATATTAGACCTATGCGGGTGAACAGTTTTCTTGATTCCGTTCAGTATTGCAAACTCTTTATATACAGGTCATTGGTGTAACAAGTGACCCTGAGATTAAAAAAAAAAAAATAGAGTGAGAATAAATGATAAAGGAAAGTAATGTAGATAAAGGTACAGTGTCAAAAAAATTATTTACCCAGTACAAAATTCACTCTCCTACCTTACTGCAGTGTTCCAAAAATCTTTTAATTAATTATATTAGTCTAATTTCTGAAGCGAACTACCCTTAAGTTTCAATACCTTAATACAATGAACATTTGTTTTTAATCACATCATGGTCCAAATCAATCAGCACAGGGCTCCATTCACTGAGTCACGGAGGAACCCATTTCATTAAGTCACTTAAGGATCCAGGGCTCCTTCCATTGGCTCAGTCAGGGAACCAGGATGCTTCCACCTTGTACATCTGCCATCTTCTGACTCTTGATCATTTGCTTCCAGCTGGCTGATGAGCATAGAGAGGAGAATAGTACTAGATTTTAGAGGTCAACTTGAACTATTGCTTAAACTTAGTCTAATGAACCCAAGTAATTATAGATAAGCTTTATTACAAGAAGAAGAGAAAATGGATATTGGTAGGCATAAGCATTTCCTGCTTCTCTCACATAAGAAAATGCAAAGTGTATTTTAACTTTCTTTTTTCATTCAGACAAAATTTGGGGCATGCAATCTTCTAGACTCTGCCATAGACTATGAGTATACACACAAAAACAATAGTTTTTCCTTTCAAGATAATTAGAGTCTGGTGAGGGAGATAAACATACACATAGGAAAAACACAACCTCAGAAGATAGAACCAATATGAGGCATTATAGAAATACAAATAGGATGTGCCACTCCTCACTGGAGAGCATTAAGAAAGATGTTTTTTGGCTCAGATTAACCTTGAGCAGAGTCTTCATGTGAAAAAAAGTTAGCCAATGATGATGCATGCAGAAGCCTAGAACTGTATAAATCTTGCTTCTTTCCCATGGGATTGGATTGGAATGGTTAAAACACAGAGTAACTACCTTGGGAGGATATGAAGCAGGAGCCAAATCATAAGACTTTTGTGTCTTGCATGTGTGTGTGTATCTTTTTCAAGAATCTGTACTTTATTTTAAACCTGCATGTATTCATTAATACAACAACCGTTATGGCAAGGAGAACATGACAACACTTTAAACATCACTTCTAGTCATTAGAAAGCATAAATTCTCCAAAGTAACCTCTCCAAAAAAAAAAAAAAAAAAAAAAAAAAAAAAAAAAAAAAAGAAGAAGAAGAAGAAGAAGAAGAAGAAAAGAAAAAGAAAGTAGAGCAGCACTTTGGGGCAGTTTCAAAGGTGTGTTTTGTCCATTGACCCATTTTTTCCCCCTCTGGGCCAAGAGGAATTCAGAACAGGGCAAATCACATAAGAAAGAATCTAAAAAGCTTTTTCGTATGTGAATGATTAATCTCCCCATGTTTATATGTGCATTTATTGCCTTTCATTGCCTTCTGTATATATTCAGTTGAACAGATTTATGATAGTGAATTAACAAATATGCTGCCTAAGTCAGAGAAAGCCCCAAACATTTTTGAATAAGGACTACAAAATTAGGACGTAAGTGTGAGATGATCTTTTTGATTAAAGGAAATGGCCTGATGAATTATTTCTTCATTATGTACCCAAGTGGAATTATTTTGCCCTGTTGAGCTTGGGTCTAGCCTCTTGAATAATCTTTCCTTGTCTTCTTCAGAGAAAGCAAGGGTAAGTGAAGAACAAACTAGCAGAAAGTTTGCATACAAGCCTAAGGCAAAAGTAAATGCACTTGAACACTCTGAGAAACTGCTGTAAAAAGAAACTGTGGTTGGCAGGTGCTGCCAAGGAGTCTGGCTGTGAAAATAAAATTATTTTGTATAGCCAACACTTAGTCACCTCACTGTTGTGTTGGTGGAAATAATTAATATTCCACACCCTTCTACCCTATCCCATCTCTGCCTTTGGCACAAGTTGGGAGTACTTTGAAATCTTCAACTATATCACGAGTAAGCTAAGTTGTGTTATAACTATTTCAGATGCAGGTATAATTAGAAAGGCTATCAATAAAGGAGTTTCTGGGTCCATGGTGGCTGGCAATGCCAGTGTTTTTTTTGTTCCCTATGTAGGTAGAATGATAGAACAGAGGAAGGATGTGCCTTAGGTTTTGTTGCAAAGGAAGTGGAATGACTAGTAAATGCTAAACTTTCTCAAGTTTCTCAAGTAGAAATTATAGATAACAATACTTTTCTTGTAAAGCTTCTTGTGGCCTAAGGGTAATATTCTATAAAAAGCATCTAATGCATGAAAGTTAGTGGGTGTTTTTTTTTTCTTTAACAAGTTATATTTTGTCATTTCATTCAGCCTAGATGCCTGATCTACAACTTAATTTTTCCTCTTTTTTAATAGTCTCTACAAATTATGGAAAGGAGTAAAATACAATAGTGTGACAAATATAGTTTTAGCTTAGAATTCTCATATAAGATGTGATTTCCTGAAAGGAACTGAAAGTGGGTATTACCTAGTGAGCTAAACACAGCAATGGCATATCCTTTTTTAAAAGAATTATGGGCATGATGTTGGCAACTTAACTTTGAATAAAATAGAAAATGATAATCCACCATTAAAAGCCATTTACCCCTTCTACCTCACTATTGTTCTGGTAAAACAAAAACAAAAACAAAAACAAACAGAATAACTCAAAGAAAATAATCTCCTCCACCAGCCATAGAAGATAAACAATGATAGGTTTTAATGGGAATAGTGATTTCAGTCACGTTGGTAGTTAATGGTTTAGGGTGCATGTGTAATCTAGTTTTAGTCAATTGATGTAAAGGTGGATCTTTGGCATTCAGTTGGAAATGCAAACTTCTGGGAAGATTTTTAAACCTGAATATAAAGAACATCAGAAAAAAGAATTTTGTCCTCTTCTTCTTGTATTCAACATGGTTCAATAAATTTAATGGTATATGGAGCTTCCGCAGTGATATTCTCACCAGGCAGTGACAAGCTTTTAAACAACAATATTATGCTAACACATTGATAATGACAGAAAGTAAGGAAAGACTGCTGATGTTTGAATATGTTTCTGAGTGTTTACACAAAATCTATGTCTTCATGAATATAGCCATTATTATTTTGGCAATATGTCGCTTGCAGCTAAATGTACCCTAATTGGTCAAACTAAATGCTGAATGAAGGGAACTGACAGCCAGTGCTAGAGAAGAACAATGTCACCATGGGAACAAGATGAATCTTTAAAGCATTTAACTTTTTTCATTATATTCATTCATTGAGTAAATATATTTTTAAAAACATATTCTATTGAAAAGCACTGTTCTAGGACAATTTACTAAACCTCAAATCCTTTTATAAAAATATACATATGTTTAAAATAAATGCAATTTCATGAACAAATATTAGGCATCTGTTATACACAATGCTGAGTATGGGTGTGCATTGAAGGGAATAAATTTTATTAAGTACAGAGAATATTCAAGGTAGTATATTAAGATCACAAGGTTCATTGTCAAACAGAACTAGATTTAAAAGCTGGCTTTGGAATTTCCAAATCATGTGACATTGGACAAGTTATTTATCTTCCCCAAGCATCAGTTTCTTCAAATGAAAATAAGAATCATATCTACTTTATTGCACAGCTGTGAAGATCAAGTAAAACACTATTATATAAAAATATTTAGAAAACGATTCAATAATAAGTGTTCAATATATAGTAGCAATATTTATTATTCATTGACTCATAAAATGTTTATTAAATATCTAATATATGTCTGTGTTTAAGTATTGGGACTAAAAGTAAACAAAAGAGAAAAAATCCTTCTCATATAAATATTGTATTCTAGTGATAGTAGATCTTGAAATAATTCACTAAATACTGGCTACACCAAAATTAAAGAAATATTCTATATTCAAAAGGTTTAATGTCTAGTCGAAAGAGTGGAAGGCAAACTAATAAGTGTTAAGTACAAGGATCTGTGATTATTACTTGATGTACATTCTCACCAAGGCTAAGAGAGTTAAATCTCCAAGGAGAAGTATCCGCCTTCTCCTTGAGTTTGAGGATCACGTATTTTCCAAATAGAACTGGGAATTTCACAACCAAGTATAATGTCACAGCCCACAAAATGTTTCAGAACTCCATCCCACCCTCATTCTTGGGCGATATAGAGATGGCAAATTAAAATAATATTTTCTACTTGTATCTAGTATGGATTGTAATTCTTCATGCAACTGAGAATATTTGCAAAGGTAATTAGCCAGTTTTATAGCCAGATTTAACCACTCAGCTCTGAAAGGGTAAATAAACATAATTTTGACTTTTGCTGTAAACTTAAAGTGAAATATATCCCTAAGAGTTCTTCCTGTTTTCAACAGCATTTCTTTTATTTAACACATCATTTAGCCATTATTTACAGTTTGCTACAAAACTGGCAGTTTGTTAAAATCTCCGTGAAGTAGGAAACTTCACTTTGACCACTGTGCAAGATCAATGCAGACCTATGTGTAGGTCCACCAGTCCGTGGCCAGGATTCCCATAAATCTTAGCATTTTTGCCAATTATATTCTTCAACTATCAACATCAGAAGTTCGCCTTACAATCGAGTTCATATATGGGTAAGAAACTCAATTTGTTCAGATAGGATGAAAATATAGAGAATATTTTAATTATCCAATACCTAGAGCATAATATATTTAACCCTAGAGCACTATTTAAATAAAATTTGCCATTCCTTTATTAAAAATAAAAGGAATAAAAAATATATTAGAAATAAAAAATATATAAATATAGTTGAGATTCCCAGGGAAATTGAATGATGCATCAATTCACTGCTGCATCTGATTACATAATAAGCCTATATAATTATATGGCAGGATTATATAACCCGAAATGAATGATGACATATATCTTAATCCATTTTATTGCTTCTGGCAAACATTGGCCTAATTATTTATAGCATAATTACCAGAAAATACCATTATGCTATGAATAGTTTTTCACTCTTGTCAGATCTCAAAGTCTTGTGTTTTACATATTTTTCTAGATATTACTTACTGTATATCATGTATTATCAGCAATGGCCCATTCTGATCGGTATGACATCTTTAGATATGTCTACTTTTTCTTTCTTAAATTCCTTCCTCCATGTGAAAATATTTAAATGGAACATATTATAAATAAAAGAGTAAATGAAAACAGATTTATGTGAAGCTAAGAAAATTAGAGTTGAATTTAATGAGTTTCTTAAAAAATTATTTTCAAATAAGCAATAATTAAAGTAGGATTTAGTGCTTATTCATAGGCCTAATCACAAATGTTATTTGTTCCTTCAATACACACACACATACACACACACACATACACACGCACACATTCACACTTAGATGATTTTGATCTAAATAATTATTAGAACATTTATTTTCTATATTTAATTAGATCTCTAGATTGTTGTATATTTAAATGAAAATTCAACATTATTTCCTTTCCCTACTGCAAAGATTTTTTTTTTAATTTAAATGTGATTGTCTCCAAATAAACTGTTCTTATCTTAGAAAGGATTTAAGAGGATAGAAACTGATGTCTTTGTTTGAACTAATATATTTATTATCTATCATATATGTATATATTATATATATTATATATATATATATATAACCACTTATATGTTTAGCATAAGTAAATCTCTCAAAATACTTTTCCCAATATAATCATACATAACTCCACATCTTGGTCTGTGTCTCACAGGGAAAGCATAAACTCTCAAGATAAAGAGCATGCTCACATATCTTGCTTTTATTCCTTACCACCTGTGAGGACTTAAAAAAGTCACCTAAATTCTCTGAGACACAATTGTAAATCATATTTCAAAGGATTGTGAGAGTTAAAAAAAGGTATGCATTTGGATATTCTTAGCATATTACATGGCACAGAGTATTTAATAGTATGAGTTACACTTGGCATCATGCATATGTGTTCAATGAATCTTACTTCCCATTTTGATTGTGCAGACTTAAAACATCCCACATTTCCTATCATTCTCAATTTTGATGATGTTATTGCTCTTGTAGATGCTTCAGAGGATAGATTTTCAAATGTGTCATTTCTTTCACCTTTTCCCAGTGTGTAATTTCTTCTCTCTTTCCCGCTTTTCTTCTCCTAATTATTCTTTTTTAAATTTAATTTGAGCTTTTCTCTTTTCTTTCTGCATTGGTATGTCCCAAGAGCATAGGCGTTCATTATAGTATATAATGCACACTGTGTAGGAGCCAAAATTTTGTCTTGTTAGAGCTATATAATAGCCACCACAATGTAATTGTTTGATCCCATGTCTTGCAAAAATTCCATGCAAACAAACAAACAAACAAACAAACAAAACTATAATAGCTTTCCTTCATATATAGTTTTCTCATTTATTAGTTTTTTTTTTCCTTCATACATAGTTTTCTCATTTATTTCTCAAAACACACAGAGATGTGTTTTTATGGACATTTTGTCCTGTTCTTAGGTTGTATGTTATAAGAAAAATGACCAGAGGGACAGATTTTTAGATTTCAAAAACAAGCGAAATCATTAATATTGCACACTCTTTATTTTATAATGACTGCTGAGTCTAAATGTTGTCGAAATTTGGACTGCCAAGATCTGAGGGATCTTTGCAAAGTAGTTTTGTTTTTGTTTTTGAATTGTGTCTTTTCATTGTATCTGCTTGTCATTGAAAGTATCAGTTTTCTTTGCTTCCTATAAAATGACAGACAGAAAGAAGAGAAACAATAAAATTAATGGAGAACTACAACATACCTTGGCAGTAAAGTAGATCTGTCACCAAGTCATAATTTTATTGTTCCCTCTGCAGTATGAAGTCTGTCCAATAGACAAAGAGCTGCAATCATAATGTTGTGTGTGAAGAATAATAATGGGATAACTGCAAAAGGAAAAACTATCTGTTCTCACCGATAAGTTGAGTGACTTCATTTGCATGAAAGGGTCAGGGGTTTGGGAAATAAATCTGAGTGCTTGCAGATGACACATGAGGCTGCTCAAATAATACTCTAATGCACAGCTAGATCCTTTATTTCTATTAAAATTTTAACTCAAGTGTTACTTTCTCAATGATGCCTTCTCTAAATACCCTAGATAAAATACCCCACCCTCCAATTAAAGCGCTCATTTTGGCATTTCTTATCCAACATCATATTTCTTTATTTTAGTGTGTCTTCACACAAAAAAATAAATAACCTGAGAGTGGATATTCAGACCCTTGCTCGCTTTATATTCCTAGAACCTAAAACACTGCTCATAGCCCTAGGCTGGTAATCAAAGAGTATTAATTGAATAAATAGATGAATGAACTCAAATGAGGAAAAAAAATAAGTTTTTTTTTTTTTTTAATTTAGTATTATATATGTGTGTGTATATATATATTTAAATTTAAAATTGAGGAAACCAAACCGTGACAAAGAAAGTATGTTTTTCAAGATTACACAGTAAGGACTGTGTGTCTAGCTTGGAAAAAAAATTTTCCACTGTTGAGATAGACAAAAAAATGTGCAGATTGATTAACTCTAGATGCAAGTCAAAATGCTGTCCTCTCTTCACAGATACTGAGTATATTGACTATAAGACATTTACCATTAAAACAAAAAAAAAATGCCAGATGCAGTGTTCTCTCCATTAAAATCTTTTTATTTTCTTTGTGTTGTACAGGAACAGTGCAGTTAGGTAAGCTACAAGATTGAGTTTAGTGGAGCCAAAGCAGTAAAAAAAAAAAAAAAGAGGGGGTACACTGATTAATGGTGGTAACAAGTATAAAAACAAAATCTCCCTTTCTTTTTATACTCAGTTGATATATGTCCTATGTTTTCATTGAAAACAAAACAAAAAGAAAGAAAAATGAAAAAAACTTAGCTTTTCCCACCAAGGAGTTTCTTATTAACAGTATCTGACTTGATACTTTTTAAAAATTAAATTTATTAGGGTGACATTGGTTAATAAAATTATATAGATTTCAAGTATACAATTCAATAATACATTGTCTGTATATCATATTGCGTGTTCATCAGTCACAGTCAAATTTCCTTCTGTCACCATATATTTGACCCCCTTTACCCTTATCTATCTATATCCCCTCTTCCCGCTGGTAACCTGTCGAATTGTTGTTTGTGTTCATGAGACGCTTTTCTAGTAAGAATGTTGCTTTGCAAGTCCTTTTCATGTGGAGTTTATCTTGTCTACCAGATTAGACACTCATTAAGAACGGGCATGCTGGCCTTTATTTGTTTTGTATCTCCTGCTATACTACCTAGTACTTTCTGGTATACAAAATACACTTATTAATCCTCTTTATTGACAATACATCTATGTTGGTAAAAAGTGGGCACCACCAGAGGAATCACGATTTCTCTGATATTTACTATTTACTGTAAGGTGAGCTCTTACTATGTCATTAATTATCTTCTAGGTACTTCCCTGATTATTGGAATATACTGCTCCAGCAAGTAATAGTGTGTCAATTCCAACATAGAATTTTCACAGTTATGGGTAGCAGAGATACATTTGTATTCATTCTTGATAACTTTAAAAAAAAAGTAATATAAGGTGTAGTATTAATAATTGGTTAGAAATTCTCTCTTTGAATGCCAGAAAACACAGTTTTAAAGAAAATACCAACTTTCAGGTTTAGTTTGATTATTTATTGAGCCTTAACTGTCAACAATCAATAACTGTTCTAACTCCAGTTTTATCATTTACCTTAGTAGAATGTGTTCCTTTAACTGACCCTAAATTTTTAACTTGCAGCCCAAGCTTTTCTAAGATATGAGGATGATTTTAATGTTTCGATGTTTTAAGCCCTGTTTTCCCTCTGGAGGACAGTGAGGAATTTAACAATCATGTAGAAAAGGTCATTTTACATATTATGTAACTTATTTTCTTAATTAGTGTGAAAGAAACAAGGTCTTGTCTTTAGTCTATTCCTGACTTCCTGACACTCCCTTGATGATACTGGAGCCAGAAAAGCACACTCCCTTGATGATACTGGAGCCAGAAAAGCACATAATAGTCTGAGAGTTTTCTTTCCAGTGAGAACAGTTATTACCTTTTAACCTAATCTAATTAAATCCATCAGATTCATTATCAATTTATAGCAAGCTATTGTCAAGTGATATTGTGTAAGTGCAGTCAATACCCACCAATCATTTAGGTGGGTATTGTTTTAAATAGTATTTGTATTCAATCATCACCATAACAATAACCTTAATTTCTTACTTTACATAGAAAGCATTTTTGAAAAAAAAGTTTGTGCTAAAAAAGGAATATATATATTTTATGTTAATCTACATCTATATCTATATATCAGTTTATATCAAAACATAATTAACAACAGTTAAAAACTATAACAATATCAATAATCATAATGAGAACTTCATAAATGAAATTCAAAGTGGTTTTATAATAGTAGCTAAAGAGAAAGGTACTTAGGTCAGAGGTCATGTTTATCTTCACACAACCATTAAAGAATGCTATGAATTTGGGGTAGGTACTTAACATTCTCTAAGTCTCTGCCTTAAGCAACTATCTCCACCTTCCCAAATCTCTCATACCATTGTTTTGCTCAGAGGATCCTCCTTTTCCTTTGAGAATGTTCTGAAATTGAAGCCGAACCAATCTGAGAAGGAGCTTGTGAACAAAGTTCAGCTAGTCAAAGTGTTCTGTCATCTTGGTCTTGGAGGATGATTCTGGAATATGGACACGAGCCAAGCTGAGTACAAGAGGGCCAGACCTGGCAATTGCTGAAAATGTGCTTGCTGAGTATTAGAATTTAAGCTTGCAGTTTCTGGTAACTATTTGTGCCACCCTATCTGAAGAACTTACTTGAGAATGACACCAACACAAGGTAAAATGTAGCAAGAGATACGGACGGATTCCTGTCAGTGTATTTTTGGACACTTGAATCTTTTCAATGATACCAGTAAAAACATAATATTTTCAGCTAAAGTCAGTTTTAATTGGATTTTTATCATCTATAACTAAAAAAATTCTTGACTATGATAGCCTTAATTCATTCAAATTTAAAATGTGATAATGTGTCTTGTTGGTTGAATCTTCCTGGTTCATTTTGTAGATATATGAGAATAGTTAAAATTTTAAAATAGCATAATAGACCATCTTTTTCAAGTTTTTCTTACTCTGCACTAGCACAGTTTGGTATGATTATATTTGCTACTCTCAGTAAGGAATGTTTGATATTGTTTACAATAATAATTAATTGCAATAATGATTAATTGTTTTGATACCACGGTGTCAACATTTTGGATAACATAAATATATGAAATATATTCATAAATATAATGGAGTAATTGAAACAAGGAAGCTGGGAAAATTTAATTACAAGCAATGATATATTTAAAAGTTACTTTTAAAGAAAGTAGTAATAGTAACAAATAAATTAGAATAAAATGAGAAAAAGAAAGAGTGGTAGCAAAAATCATTATGATATAGAATGACAGAAATATCAATGTTAAGAAAGATATACTGTATAAACTTGATTCCATTCTGTAGACTTGAACTGCAGGCTGCCAAAATATATTACTTGAGTCAACATAGTAATTTATGGTGTGACGCATAAGTGGCCAGACCAAGTTAATATATACTGCTTCATGTTTAGTACAATATTTTTTTTCTTACTCTTTTTCTTAATAAGTCTAAAATTCTCTAAAACACAGAGAAAAGGGTAAGTATAAGAAATAAGAGTCTTAGAGATAGTGGTAGAATTTGACTGAAGTGTTTATTATGATTCTTTCTGTGTTTTAATCAGTTTACATACAATCAAAATTCTTTTTTGTGCCAGACACTGTGCTCATAATTAATACATAAGAGTATAAATAACAGTGAAATTTTAATATACCCCCATAATTAGAAGTAAATACAAATTAAGAGGACATTAAAATAATTAGAAAAAATATGCTTTGTATCATGTGCAATGCTATTCAGAATAGAAATTTCTGTTGTAGCAAAAACCAAAAAACACCCCAATCTCAAATCTCAGTGGATTAAGGCAATGAAAGAGTTAATTTTCTTGCCCATGATACATGCTCCATTTGGATCAATAGAAAGGAGTAAGAAGCTCCTGCATATCTTGTCACAAAGGAAACTAGGCTATTGAAACTTTTTCTTAATGAAAGCTTTCTCAATCATGAAAGCAATAAGAAGAGATATGTTAATATAATGTTAGTTCTTACAGGCTTTAATTCAGAGAGCTATATATATCACTAGTGCTCATAATTCACTGGACAAGTCCCGAGACCGCACTTAACTTCCAAGGTTACTTAGAAAGACGAAAGTGGAAAATATTTGTTGAAAAATACTAATAGATAACAGAATTCACCATTTTAATCATCAGATATTTGGTTCACTCTTTTCCAAGTTCATCTCATTCATTTACTACTTTATCTACTGTAAGCCGTGACAATTACCACCTGCTATCAAAGTTCTCCCATCCTGTTATCTTTGGGCTATAATTTATAAGTACTTCCTTCCAAGTTATTGCAAATCACAGTTTTACTACTTCACTATTAGGTAACATAGACTTTCAACCCTACATACTCCAATAACTGTTTCTTCACTGTTTCCTTTCTACCCCTTAAGTTAGTACCATCTATTTTGGGGGGTTTTGTTACAGCAGTTCCACATCTCCAGTACCAATTTCTGCACCAGTCACTACAGGCTAGGCCATGCTGTAGTGCAGTGGTCCCCGACCTTTTTGGAACCAGGGATTGGTGCTCTTATGAGAATCTAATGCCTGATAAACTGAGGCAGTGATGCTAGCGCTGGGGAGCAGCTGCAAATACAGTTGAAGCTTCTCTCGCCCTGGGACTGGCAAGCTGCTGCAGCGAAAAGCAATCCAAACTCTCAGCAGATCAAATATCAGTGTTATTTCTCAGAGAATACTGAATTTTTAACTGCTCTGAGTAGTTTAATATTTCCAGAAGAAATTTAGAAAGATATTTAGTCCCCCTTGAATTCCACATGTACTAATAAATCTAAAAATATTGATGAAATACATATTTTGTTAAGAAAGCAAACATTATATATTTGAATTATGAAGAGTTAGAAAGCTTGGGTATAAAAATAATTATAGAAAAATTAAGAAGAATAATTTTGTAAATATAATGATGGGCTTGGAAAGATCTAAGTCTGAATAACACAAAACAGAAGCCAAAAAAAGAGAGAGATGTACAGTTTAACAAGAAAACGAATGAAATTTTTTGAAGAAAATATACTGTATTAAAAGTTGATTGGTAAATGAAGAAGAAATCCACTAATGTCGAGACATAAAAAGATGGTTATATTAATTAGTATTACAATGTATTATCATTTTTTACCACTTAGATTAGTAATTAAAATTAAAATGAGAATATTCTTTGTTAAAAAGGTAGTAAACACATGGGCATTGTCTTACACAGTATTCTATATGTATGACAAATTTTCTGCAGAGTCATCTCTTTAAATAACTGGTTCCACAAATTTATTATATGAAAGCAATTAGGTATATGTGAAGAGATGTATGCAAAAAATGTCATTGTAGCGGAAGGATTATTTATAATAATACAACATTGGAATAAAGAGTAAAAAGCCAAATAAACCTAAATGAATATCAATAAGTGTTAGTGGATCCATAAAAGTATGCGACTATTGAATCTTACTAAATAGAACATATGTCTTAGCTTAGAGAGATACACTGACATGTAAAGATACTCATGATGTATCCTTCAGTGACAAAGTAATTTGTAGAACAGTATATTAGCGATTCTTATTCCTTGGTGGTAAGATTAATTAGTCACTCTCATAAAATAGTATATAAATCTCAACATTTCCCCCCAAAATTATAAATACTACTAGAATTTTTGTCAAAGACACTTTGTCAGCAAAGCTCTAGTAAAAACGTTAAAAGAACATTTTTCTATTTCACTTATACTTTTTGTTTTAGAGTCAATTGTGCCTTTCTTTAATCTAAAATATTTGAGTGGCTATGGAATACACTGAATTTTCTAAATAGCCAAATAAATATGTTTATTATTAAATCACAGCATTTACTCTTTGTGCCTCTGGATGGTGGGCCCTCTTTCCATTTGACTAGCCCTGTGTGATTTTCATTGAAAATAAATTATTGTTCATGCATTCAAAAGGCAATGAGCAATTAGGACAGAATTGATCCAACTGAGCATCTGATTTCAGCCTTGTGCTGAGAAAATGGTCTCAAAATAATGTCTTTCCCATTAGCAATTTCACCTAATCAGAACATTTTCTTGAATGTAAGAGTGGTATTAACCTGAATGAGAGTTAACTATTATCACCAACACTATAATTCTAACAGCTTCTCATTTTAAATGTGCACTTGCCATTTAAATAATAAAATATTGGTAAATTAAATAATGGTTAATTTGTTTGTATTTTTGGTACATTCCAAATAGTAAGCACATGATTATTTCTTGTCTCACTATACCTCTTTGTAGCTTAAATGGAATATTTTGATAAGACAAATTTTCATTTCCTTAGGTATTTATTGAGTTTCTGAAAAACTCAGGAAATGCAATGTTGAATAAGGCAAGCAACTTCCATCAATATAAAAGAGCAAATAAAAGTTTAATAAGAAATTGCAGTAATTAATTAGAGATAAGTGGGGAAATGGCAGTAGGTACTAGAAAAAAGGAAAAATCAACACGGGCAGACCACGGATTCAAAAAGTAAGAAATATTTGAGCAAAAATGCTAGTTAGAAACTACCAGTCATTGAATGTCTTCCAAGTGGCAACTGCTTTACATAAATTATCTCTAATCCTCACAATATTTGGTACTTAAGCATTATCATAATTTTGTTGATAAACTCAAATGAGTGATGAAATTTGCTGAAATTTACAGCTAATATATTAAAAGCCAGAGTTTGAACTCAGAAATCTTTCTAAAGTCATTGTTTCTCAACCACCATCCCACTACGAACTGCTTTATTTGAAAGATAAAAGAGGGCAGACTCAAGGTCACAGAGACATTTCAGAGAGAGGTTAAGTAACTGTGTACACTAAGGCATGAAAGTGTGGATCCTCAGTGAAATTGTCTAGAGCATGACATATGTTTAGGAGAGCTGAAGAAATTGAGTTTGGAAAATTATATAGGAATGAAATCATGGAGAGAATGGTGAGTGCTAAGGGGTTTGGAATTTTTAAATCAATCATAAAGAACTATTAAATGAATGAGGCAAGGGAATAACTGATTGATCTGAGCGTTGGAAAGCTGATAGTTTGGCATTAGAGTTCTTGGTGCAGATTTTGAGGAACTAATATGATGAGCTACTATTAATAAGGATGACATGGAATAAAAGGGAAGAATCAAAAGAATTAAAAGCAGATATGAGGGAAAGGGGAAATTAAAAGAGGCACAATGAAAAGAATGGGGAGAGTATAAAGGCATTTTGAAAATTCCTTTGGGCTAATGTCAAGTTACTGCTAATGTGTCACTTGGATGCCTTTATAGTCAAAAAGGTCCTCCATAACTTCCATTCAAACACAAATTTTCTAGTTGTATTAAGTCAAATTTAATAAAATGGAACAATAAACCTATCTGTGGTTAAATAGTACATTGTGCTAAGTGCTGTGAGTATCAATTCCGCCATGTTTTCTCCAAGCCTCTATATGTTCTACTCTAGTCAAAAATGTTTTTCCTAACACATGTTGTGACTGGTTGTATCATATTATTTAAAACTGTTAAACATATTGAATAGGCAGCGTGTACTAAGGATGGGGTTTTGTAGTTGCATAAGAAATACAACTTGCTTTGAAAGATTTCACATTCTCACAGAGCAGCAGACTTAGAAACGAGTTAATTATAATATACAGCAAAGAGATAAGTAATAAATGTTTGTGAAAGAGTGAGTGGTAGAATAGAGGAAGTAGTAGTTTTCACTTCCTAGGAGCAAAAAAGAGGCTACGGAGAAGAGAAGATACTTGTATGTTTTGAAGTATGGGTAGGAACAAGAAAATGAAAGGCCCCTGCATGGTCAAGATGGAAAAAAATTTAGAGAATATATTAGTACTACTCTTTGAAAGGAGCAAAACTTTATGGAAGTATTGTGGTAAAAGGTTATTGTGAAATACAGACCTGAAGAGAGAAACAAAGGAAATAAATGTCCTGCTACAGAGTTTAGTCTTCAATATTGCTGAAGAGGAAAAAAACGGAATATAATAAGAGAAGAATGATTAATCACAGAATGGAAAAGTTTTACTATTAAACAGTTAATCCTATCCAGCAAAGGGTCTAGAAATTGAACTGTGAGGTTCAGGGAACTACAAACTCTTCCTCTCTCTCATTGGCTAGGAAAGCAAATCTCTTACGGTTGGTTAATTAGATGAAGATATCCTGCCTTGTTAGCTAGGTAAACACTAGGTTGGTTGGAGGTGGTCTTTATATACATGGGGCATCCATTGCAAGATTATGGTTCTTGACTGCCTCTGTAATGTAAGAGCCTAAATCAAGGTGATAACACCCAGTCAGTTCTACATTAGTTTATACAGGCTAAGTAGTCAGGTCAGGGTATAGCAATGTGTGATAACAGTTAATCAATGTATTTAGTAAAAGAAGGCACATTATCAAATTTTTGGTTTGGAATAACAGATTTGAAAGATTGATAAGTAAAGAGTCTAGACTATAAATTAAGGCAGTAGAAACTAGGTTAAGAAATAGATGCAAGTAGAGATTTCATGAGTTGAAGACATTCAATATTGAATTTTGAGAATGAGAAGAAGAAGAAAGATTCCATTTTGCCACTATGAAGACTGTTACTTGGAATAGGATATACCAAAGAGAAAAAAAAAGTAGAGGATATAAGAGAGGGAAAAATAATTTTGTTTTAGAAGATTAGATTACCGTATATCAGGGTATAAAAATTAATATATCTTTTAGACAGAAGATACAAATAATTAGTTATTGAATGAGGGATTAAGGCTAAAAATAAGTAAGCCGTGGTCAGGAATATATTGTAGTTATTAAAACTATATAAGCGCTTGGATAAAATACTAAGGAGAGTATATATTAAGAAGGGAAATGAAAGGCAAATAACCGATCAGTGGGAAACAGTAATGTTTATGGAATAAAGTGACGATTTAGTGAAAAAAAACAAAGAATGGTCAGAAAGATAGAGAAGAAACAAAAAAGAGACAAGCAATAGAAACCAAGGGAGCAGAGAGACAGAGAGCAATCGACAGCAGCAAATGTCAGAGAGGTCAAAAGTTCACAAAAAGATAAAGGGTCTATACATTTCCAATCAGGTGGTCAGTGGTGACCACATGAGGAGCAGACGCAGTGCAGAGGTATGTACAAACTCCAGAAAGTGGTGGCCATGTCTGTGAATTAATGGTCAAGAAGAGATTAATTTTTTTAAAAAAATTATTTATTGTTTATTGTATTTACTGTATTTATTTCTTTTATTTATTTATTTATTTATTTATTTATTTATTTATTTATTTATTTACTTATTTTTTATAAAAAGCATGGTTAGAAAGGGATGAAACACTGCAAGTACTATTCTTAAAAGAACAGAAGTTTCTTGGAGATATTTGTAGGAAGAGAGCCCTTAGCAGTTTTTGAGGCTAAAAGGCTAGAGCTTACAAAAAAAAAAAAGATTTAAAAATGCAGAAGGGAGGTGAAGCAGGGTTCCTGGGGATGGCCAAGAGCTCAGGAGAAAAAAGGGCTTTGAATAAGAGAATAATAACCTTCTCTAACACAGAGACAAAGGGATAAGGATTGTGAAGGTGTCAATATATCTGTAAGTTTTGGGAGTAAGATAAGGGTGTTAATGCTTCACAGGGTCTATTTTCACTTAGAATTTCAAGGACAATTTAGATGCTATGAAAAAAGTGGAAGTTTAGGTTAGTAAAAGTTTGGAATAGCTGTTTAAAAGACTGGGAGAAAGAGCTGATTGTCAACAAGTAAAGGATTTCCAAGTGGGACTGAATCACATCTGAGATTAGTGTGTACTTGTGGCATTAGCCTACAGAGTTTTTCCATTTTGTGCATCTATATTGTGAAAAGGGTGGTGGGAATGGTTGAGTTTAACCATAGTGTGAAATTTCCATTATGGGTATGGTGGGAAGGCAATACCATTTAGTGACTGGTAGTGCTGATAACAAATTAATGAAATGGTAATCAAAGCTGTACAGATAAAGAAACAAGATAAAAATAGTGCTGATGAAGAAGAAAAGATGGCATCAGTTGATGAAAAGTGGTTTAAAAAGATGGGGTAAAGTAGAGAGAAGAAGGGAGGAAGGGAGTGAGGGAAGAATATGATGAGAGGGAGGGAGGGAGGGAGAGAGAGAAGGAGAGAGCTAGGTCAGGAAGGATAAATAACTAGTGATAAAAAAATAATGAGTTTATTTCATAGGTGAATCAGTTAAAATATGAGATGATAGGTTTGTTTTCTGAGAATTAATAAATTGAAGTTTAATAGTTACAGGTGAAAATATAAGCAATAATAGATTTAGAACTTAGAATGACTCCTAATGGGCACTAAAATTCTATAAGACTGACAGAATTGGGATGAAGGGGAAATAAAATTTAGGTGTCAACATAACTCAGTGAATGTGAGGATTCACCAGTAAACAATAGAACACAATGGCAGTGTGCTGTAGAAAGTGACGTGGTCTTAATGCAGAAGGATTTATGTGCAAAGCAGTAAGAGTACTGGCCAGGATGGAGAAATCAGAAGTCATGATATTACTAGTTTCTATGTCCTTTATTTGCGGAAGGGTGTTGAGGGATGGGAGAGTAGGCATCTGCCATTGTAAAGAAGTAGAAGGGGATTTCTGTTAAGGTAGGTTTAAGCAAAGTGCTCTATGAAGAAATAAAGAACGGCTTAAACACAATGGAAAGGCTTGGAGACAGGGTCGGAGTGGGGCAATGAAAGAGATAAAGGATGGGAATACTCATAGGAATGGTTGTAAGAGGTTGTAGAAGAAAGAACACAGTTGACCTGAGACATTTTTATGTACAACTGAGTTGAGTGTTGATGGGATGTAAAAATATACATAATTAACCATTCTCAAGGTTCTAAATGTTTATTTTATATAATGTTGGTTTAATGCAATGGAAATAAGTAAAGGTCCTGACTGGTATCTGACTATGAAATGCTCATGTAATTCCAAGTTCACACTTAGTAGGCCAAGTTAAACTTAACAGAAGGATCGCCACTAACCATGTTCAATTATTTGTTTGTTTGTTTGCTTGTTTGTTTGTTTAATTTCTATAGCAGCAAAAGAATAACTTTATTGGAAAGGAGAATAAAGCAACAATATACCTCCAGACTTGGAAGCGGGCCCAAACAAGGCAAGGGTGGCTCAAGGGCCTAAATGTGTATTTAACACCACTCATTCAGTTTCTATGATGAAGCATTATCTTTCTGGTAACAAAAAAGATTTAAGAAAAACTTTTCCTTGGAGAAGGACTTGAGGACTGGGGCAGGAGTGCCATAAGATGAGCTCGAACTGTTTTGTTATGCCAGAAAATAAGAAAATATTTTTAAAGTGGCTGCCAGCAGTTCACAAGATCCGGCAGCCGGCGACAAAGAGTTGTTTTCAGACAAATCTTAGAACTCTTGTACCCCAAAATAATTAAGGACAATAATGAATTACAAAACACTCAAAAAAATGGGAATCTATTAGTTTATAACAGTAATAAAGAGATAAAGAAAGACATGGAAGAGGAGGGAGGGCTCTTGCTTATAGGAGAACGGCAAGTGCAAACTGATAAATTTGAAGATAGTGGATCTGGATTTCTCATTTTCCAACTGTCACTTAAAGATCATCCATGAATGATAATTTAGGAGAGAGGAGGTTTTGATAAGGACCAGGATATTCGCATGGTTTTAAAGTATTGTCCTACAGATTCTTTACTGAGAGCAAGGAAAAATAGTAACGGTGTAGTAGAAAAATTGAACTTCGATCAAGTTATTAAAATTAACACCAAAAACAAAAGGCAAACCCCAAATAGATAAACTCAAACTATGGGACGTGCTACAACATACTTGACTGGCACTCCTCATAACTGTCCAAGTCGCGAAAAACAAGGGAAAACTGAGAAACTAATGCAGATCCGTGCAGATTAAGGTGACATGGTGACTAAATGTGATGTGCTGTTCCGTACTGGCTCCTGAAACAGAAGAGATGTTAGTGGAAAACCTGGTGAAGTACAAATGTGTAAGTCTGCAGTTTATTGAATAGTAAAGTATCGGTGTTAGTTTCTTAGTTCTGGGAGGAGAGTATTTGAGAACTCTTGTACTATCTTTGAAGCATTTCTGTAAATCTAGAATTATTCCAGAATCAAAGTTTATTAGAACTTTGAAGCATTTCTGTTAATCTAGAATTATTCCAGAATCAAAATTTGTTAAGCTCTCGTGAGGAGGATAGCAGATAGTCATTGCATATCTTCAGATATGATACCCTGAGAAGGACATTTTCCTTCATGTAGTAGTCCAGTTGGGAATGCAAACCCAAAACTAATCATGAGGAAATATCTGACAAGCTAAAAATGCAGAACATTTTATTAAAATTACTGAATTATTCAGAACTGTATGGCAGATTTGAAACTGTTAGTTTCATGAAACAAGGCAATGCTGAGGGAGTATTCCAGATTAAAGGAGATTAAAAGACATAACAACTAAATGTGATATTAGACTTTAGAGTGGATTCTGTACCAAAAAAAAAAAAATTAGTATAAAAGGCATTAATAGTTCAATTGAAAAAATTGTAGTGTGGATGATAGACTAAGAAAATGAATCATGCTTAAATTTAAGATGACAGTGTGCCGTATTTATGTAAAAGAATATCATGTTCTATGGAAATATCTACTTAAGTATTTAGAGGTAAAGAGATAGGATGTATACATCTCAATCTCAAAAGCTTCAGAAATAAAAGGCAAAATATAGGGAGAAACAAAGAAAACGGGTGTAAAATATTGATAATGGGTGTCATCTGGAGAAAGAGCATGTGGATGTTCTTTTTACACTTTCTTGCAACTTTTCTGTGCATTAGAAACTTTCTAGCTTTTGCCTCTTTTAGAAAGAAACAAGTTTTCTTCTAAGAAAGGCACTGTGACTAATACTTGAGGTAGAATAATTATAGTAAAGAAATTTTTAGGCTGAAAGGAGTTCCCTAAAATATTGAGCTTAGAGAACACATTTTTCATGTTTCTATCTCCAGAGCTTTGAATGGTGTCACCTGCTAAAGAATGAATGGATGGATGGATGAATGTTAGGGGTGATGTCTAGAACAGGCAACATCAGCAACTAACAAATGGCAATTATTTCTCCCTTCTCTTAAGTATTTTGAGGAGGTACAGTTTTATAATACTGAATCTAAACCCACAGAATAAATAACACAGGCAACACTACGATACCAAGTAAACAACAGGCTTGATGTTTTCTATCCATGGTCACTCCTGAAGAATCCTTGGTGTCCATGATTATGATTTGCACATTTAGAAAACAGAAAAATGATGTTTAGGTCTAAGTAAAGTCAAAGGGATAGAAATTTGGGGCTATATATCCTAACCCAGGTTCTTCTGCCACAATGTGATAGCAATTTAGATAATAGCATGTCAGCTCTCTTTTTTGGTCTCCTTATCAATAGCCCAACCAGATGTATATGTTAACAGGCTGTACAAGAAGGAAGATAGTAAAGATTCTTTTATTCCGAGTTTGTGAACATAGCAGAGTAACTGCAAAACTAGAAGAAATCAACCCAGATTGAGATCATTTGAAGCGATATGGGTTGAAATAAAAAAAAAATAGCCACATCTCTTTGATGAACCCTTAAAATGTGTGGACACATGACCTTCCGTTGTGAATATATAATGTTCATTTCTTGTGTATATCTAGACAGCTTCCTTAGACGTTCTTATTTCAGCTTAATGTGTTCAAATCTACTTAACTACCATATAAATGGGTTCTGCATGTATACAATCTCTTACTAAGATTTATAGTGGGCACTTAATAAAGGATTAAGGAACAATGAATCCTCAGATAACCACAGTACTACTTTTCTTACTATCTTCCTTGAAGAGGAACAAAGATAAACATGTATTTCTCTGAGTATTCTAAATGAAAAATATATTTTTGTTCTCCTATTTATCTAAGAAAATTCCTATAGAAGCAATTGGTACATTTTCCATTTCAGTAACTGTTCTGTAATGGAATTTTAAAAAGCTGACGAAGCCTTTGAGCCTTTTTTTTTTTTAATAGCTCCCTCAGTGCTCAAGGTATCTGTTTATGAAAGCGGTTTTCAAAGTGATAAGTAAAATACTAGCGAGGAAGTGAATGGCAGAAACAAAGCATTTAGTGTTTAGATATAATGTGGAGTTGTGAACCTTGCTGTTGCCTACGTATTAGCATAGAGCCAGGAGTTGAGGTTACATGTTAAAACCTTGGATAAATCCTTTTACAATTCCTTGCGTCGATTAATGGATTGGTGAGTTGAGGTTTTTTCAATGTTGTCTTAATTGATATTTGTGCTATATTCTGGGGCCTTGGTAGAAATATCTCTACAGATTTTTTTTTAAGTCAGTTTTATGTGAAAGGGAAAAGGGAAAGTTAAGTTAAAGGAAAATGATTCTATCACAAGATTATCATTTTACTGTAGGCAAAGTTTAAGTGAATGGCAGTAAGTAACAGGCATACTTTTTATTTCATCAGAATAGTTAAGCATGTTACCATTAACAGTACAATTGTATTGAACTAAAAAACTGAACAATAATTTTAAAAGAATCACAAAGTTGGGTAATGATAGGAGCAAATTTGAATAATAAATTATAGGAATAAAATTAAAAAATAGAGGAGCAGTTTAATAGTGTTCAAATACATGTTGACTGTAAATTCCAGATGATGGAGACTAGTATGTTTAGCTTCCAAAAAGGATAGAAAAAGAAAAATTGAAACTATCAGTTAGGCTCTGTGTCTGACTATAACTGAGACTACAACATTAAGAGAAAAAAAAGTAAGCTTAAACAAATTACAGGTTGTATTGTTTGTTTTTCCTCACTCCCAAGTAAGTACAGTGCTTCTATGACGGCTTAACAAGGGCAGAGTTTCTTCCTGTCTTTCTATTCTAGAATCCTTTGTGTATACTTTTGGTCCTGAAGTTTATCTTATGGTACAAAATAACTGCTAGACTGTAGCTCTCTAGACTGAATTTGAGGTAAAACATAAAAGAAAGCGGGAAAGTTAAAAAAAAAAGTATATTTCTGCAAGTTTCACTCACATTTTTGCTTATACTTACCAAACTTCCCTCTTTTTTAGGTGAAATCTGTATATGTGTCAAATATATATCTTTCCTGGATATACTGGTCTGTGTTGACTAAAAAATAAGAAAAATTGATATTGTATAGGGGGCCATGGCATCTGTCACACTAACCCCTGCATGGTGTGAGTTAAAGTCTTCGAGGAAACATTATAGATGGCTTGAGATAGTATGAAAAAATATACTCAAGGTGTAGAGGAACAACAACAAGAAAAAAAAAATAGAGGAAAGAAAAAGTTGGAACTCCTTCATTTTACCTACTTCCGGACATATTCTAGCTTCTCGTCATTCTTTGATTACTTGTGTAATCTTCCTGAAGGATATACAGATTACATACACTAAAAGATATCATGTAACTCAAAGCACAGCCAGTCTTTTACTCATTTTTACATAGCAATGCGATTTGAGAGACATAAGAAGGCTCTTGATCCAAAGAATCTCTATTTTTACCTACCACCATTTATTCTACCATTTTGCCAATTTTTTTTTAGCTACCATCAGAACATAACTGATGTCCCCTATTAGACATTCATTCTTTTAAGTTTAAATAGTCTTTTAAACTGTAGATGCAGCTTCAGGAACTATTGACCAGGCACTGAGTTATAAAGTGAGGATTATAAAACGCATAAAAGGTGTTTCTTGACCCCAACAAGTATGCAGGCCAGTGATGGTTATGAATAAGTTTACAGAAAAATAAAGTAAAAGGTCATAAGTGCTATTCTTTAAAAAACTATCTCAGAGTGTCTGAGATAGTTAGTAGCTCAAATGCTTGAGAATATTTTCCTGTGTTAACCTAGAACTAAAAAGCCAAAATGAGAGGCACCAAGTACTTATTTGGGATCGAAATATTACAACTCTGGAAGCACAGAATCAGAAACTCAAATAGTATCCCAATGACAGGGTGAAGGTAAAGGGGTTTTATGAGAAAAGAAAAAGAATAATTATATGAAAGGAAGAAAGAATTCCTATTGGTGCTAACAAGCTGAGTTGGCTATACATAACTAGTTACTAATTCTATCTTCAGATTGAGAGTCCTTTTGGTCAGGATATCTGCTTTCCTGCTGACTTTAGAAATGATGCTTTGTAAAACAATGTTGGTTTAATCCCAGTCCAAAAAATTCAGAGAAGAAGACGTGCAAGGCCGTTTCTCTGGAATGGTGGTTTGAAATGACTTCATTTATGTTATTTTTCACACCTGGGAGAAGACATACTTCTAAGAAGTTAGAAGTTATAACTATTTATGATAATATGATGGAGCAGATATTTTTGCATTTCCAGCTAGCTAAACTGAAAACATTTACTTGGAATTTTTATCATAGTGGAAAGGAGGCGGAGGAGTGAACTTGAGAGAATTGGGTACAATCTAGGTGAACTAGACCAGATCACAAATTTGAGAATCAGTGAGACTTGGTTCAAAGTTATCTTTACTTTTTTTTTTTTTCTGAAATACCAATCAACAGGGTAAAGTATATACATGAAAAATCCTAAAGTTGACTATATACTGCCCCATTGATTTTTACTAGTAGCTCATACAAGAACCTCCAAATTTTGGTGATATTAGCAGGACACTGGAAAAAAATTGAGCTCCATCGCCTTTTCATACTCTTAGCAACTGTAGCAGTCAGAAATAACTTATACCTCTGTTCAAAACATTGATTTCCACATTCAGCAAGTCATGTCACCTAAGCCTTGAAATTTTCAAGTGTCAGTATATAAGAAACCTCCCCTTATCTCTGCCATTACTGTAGAGCTTAGATCTTAACATTTATTTCATTTCACACAGCTTAACATGTAGGCAAAGCAATAAAGGAAAAAAAAAAACATAATTAGATACACGAGAGAACTGCAGGAGGGGGTCCTGAAGTTTCATCAAGTTCTCCTAACTCTGACACCAAGAACGTATAATTGTGCCATTAAGTAAAAAGCTATTGTGCATTGAATTTATGAGGAATGACGGCATGATTGCCATATGGGGTGAAGATATGGAGACAAGTAGAAAGCACACATTAAGAGGTAATTTTTAAAATAAGTATGTAATGAGTATTCTAAAAAGCTAGTATTTTTAATCCTAGCTTTTAAACCTCATATTTTTTGCAAAAGAATTGAATGTGGCTTGTACAATTAAACTAATATAAAATTGTCCATAAGAAAGATTAAAGATAAAGAAGAGTAATAAGGATAACTTATTCCACACACACAAGATATTAATGTTGTCTTTTTTTTACCCAAAATATAGTTTTTATTTCTATTATTATCATTAAGGCAATGGTACTTATTAAAATTTCACACAATATAAAAAAAACTCTAGAGAAGAAGTGAGAAAAGTGAGAATTTCTTCAAATAGTAATGCTAAAAATTATTTAGTATTGTTATGTTAAAATAATTATTTATAATTTATTATATCCTACTACACTTTTCTAGACACACACAGCATGTTATTTTATAACCTGCTTTCTCACTCAATACTATGTTGTAAATATAGTTTCATTTCAATAAATATACTTGTAGATTTTCATTTTAATTATTGCAGTCATTTCATTGTGTAGATGTATCATGTATGTATAGATGTAATTCTCCATTACATTAATTTAAATTGTTTCCAATTATTAAATATTATAATTAAACTCAGTACATATCCTAGGATAGCCATATAGTGTTTAATTGCAGAAATGAAAATTCTCTGAGCTTTTATCAAAATTGTTAGCATGGATGGAAGAGTGAATTTTTGATTGGGCTTGCAGGAATAATTTCCAGAAGAAAACCATGGAATAGGGCCACCAGGAGAATAGCTATCTTTCCCACAATCTGGAAGATTAGCCATTAGGAAGTAGTCCATAGAAGTCTCAACTGCAAGAGGATGACACCTTACTTATAATTTATAGATCATGAAACTTTTGGCCCAAGGAATAAAGAACCCTTAAGCTATCATCTTCAGAACTGTAAAGGTGCTGCTGCTGTCTCACCTGTTGATCCCAGGAAAATTCTGCTGAGCTGTGACTTAAGTGTCAGAAAGCTCAGGGACAGGAAATGTGGACCCAGAGCTTTGCCATGCTGTAAGATTTGCACTGCTTTTATTTAAAAACAAAAAATCAATAGACATGGAATCTGTATAAATAGTCTTATTTGTCGTTTCTGAATTTCTTACCTAATTATTGAAATATGAATATTAGAGCACTTGAAACTTTACAGCCTTTTCATATAATATTATTTATTTCTGACAACAAAATAGTTAGTTAGATAATATGGTCCCCTATTTTAGAAGTGAGAAAACTAAAATGGGAAAGGCAAATTACAGGGTAGAGATCATAGACTAAACGTGAGGTCATCCCCGCTCAGAAGAATGAGAAATCGGTCCTTCTTTCATATGTCACGTTTGTCTAGAAAACTAACCTAAACTAGAAATATTTTCTCTTTAAAACCTCTTAGTTTTTGCTTCCTACTAAAGTAAACTTTATTTTTATTTTGTGTTTTACTTTTTTTATCTGTACAAAGATTGATAATTTGGGATGCTCATTTGTCAGCAAATAAAAAGACAGTAATTACAATTCTTAATTGAGTAAAGGGTAAATCTTTTTTTTCTAACTTTTCTACTGCTAAAGCATCAACCCTGAATTATAGGGAAAATTGATATGCCATTTGTTTCTGAAGATGGTTCAGAATAGACTTTCACATAGGAGTAAAATTCTCTATCACTTTATCACTTAAGAGGCTCAGATAGAAGAGAGAAGAGTATGTCATCGGTGATCAAAGTGCTGAGGTTCTGAACTACCATTGGTTTTAAGATGAAAAATCTCATTTTTATGTTCCAGCCACATATTATACAGGAATTTGATGTCAAGGCTGCTCGTTAAGTCATGCTAAGCATTACTAATTTAGTAAGGCTGTTATTTGCTGCATGCTAAAACAGGTAATTAGGAACACTTCCACGAGTAATTCCGAAATGTGACAACCCACTTGATAATCATCATCAGCGTGTATTTGGTCTCTGCAAATGGCAAAGAACCCCCTTGAAATGCTCAGTGTTACCCACTTTCATAGGCTGAGAACATGGATTAATTATCTGTGACTTAAATTATACCATGCTCAATCAAAATTGAACACTTGATACATGTACTAGAATCTAAACTGCTCAGTATTTCTGACGATCGCTAGACCCTAATTACGGTAGCCTAACCTTGAGCTTCAATGTGTAAGCCTAATACTTATGTCACCTTTACCTTACTGTTTTCTTCACTTTCTTAAAAACCTCTATGAGTAAATCCAGGCTAGAGTCTTGAGAGTGCCAAATTATTTCAAACTGCTTTGTAAGTTCACTGACACTATTTCCAAGTATTCTGAGATTTCAAATTCTGTGCTTCCTTTCTCTTTTCTCTTTTTAGAAACACATACTTCCCGAGATCTTCAAGCCTCTCTACAATTCTTACTTTCTCTGGAAATGCATGTCTGATTCTTCTTCACCCCGCTCCCTACAATCATGGCCTGCCCTTGCTAGCAGTTGGCCAGTTTCTCCTCTAAGCTTCTAAAGCAGTAATATTTCTCAAAGAGTTAGCACAATACTACTGCAAAATGGCAAAAATGCTGTTTTGCTATTTATCTTTGCCACTAGAATATTAGGCCCCTATGGCTTGGGGATGCCTCAATGATCTTTGTTTCTTAGTGACTAGTGCAGTGCCAATGTGTAGTAAATGTTCAATTAACGTTAACTAGAAGTAGCAGCAATAACACTCACCCTTTCTATCACCCTACCACTTAAGAATTATTATTCTTTTATGTGATTTCAATCATTTTAAATTTATTTTGACTTGTTTTATGGCCTAACTTATAGTCTAGCCTATAGAATGTTTGATATGCACTAAGAAACATGTATTCTGCTGCTAGTTGGTTGGGATAGACAATAGATGTCTGTTAGGACTAGTTTGTTTACAATGTTGTTCACATCTTCTATTTCCTTGTTGATCTTCTGTCTAGTTGTTGTATCCTTTATTGAAAGCGGGGTATTAAGTTTAACTATGATTCTAGCATTATCTTATTTCTCCAATCAGTTCTGTAAGATTTTGCTTCCTGTATCATGTCCTCTAAACTCAAAGGAATGAAATTAGAAATTAATAAATTGTGAAATATGCAAGTATGGGAAAATAAAACAACATATTTCTAAATAATAAACACCTCAGAAGAAATCACAGAGAAATTAGCAAATAATTTTAATGGAATAAAAACAGAAACACAATTGCCAAAACTTTTGCGATGAAGCAAAAGTAGATCAGATAGAAACGTGTTTAAAAAAAACTCTATTATTGATTTGTCAATTTTCTTTAACGTGAAGAAGTGTGTGTGTGTGTGTACAAGATAATTCCACTGTATTTTTTAAGTTATTGTTATCATGAAACTTATATTCTAGAGGGAGAGACTTAGAAAACAAAATAAATAAATAGGAACATAATTTTAAATCTTATTATTCATATTTTACAGATAAGGAATCAAGATTTAGAGAGTTTAAGTGAATGGCCCAAGTTTACATAGCTAGAAAGTGGTTTGCTCTGAATTCCTGTGGTCGACATCTTTCTTAAAGAAGGCAGGCAATGTAAGGGTATCGGCAGAGATCACAGAGGAGTGGAAATTGATGGCAATTTTCTGAGACTCAAAGATTTCAGAATGAATGTGTGGGGAAAATCTGTTCTTTAGGCAAAGTTAATCTTAGAAGATAATCTATTTCTAGTTATGGCATTTTTGCCATTTTGCAGTAGTATTTTTGTAGAACATAAAAATGTCTATTTCAGTGCCATGTGAGCATAACTTTATATATAGAATGTGAAAGTATGGGGCGATGGAAGGAAATGCTTGCTGCTTTCGTGCTGTAGTGGTGATATGTTCTGAATATGATGCCTGTCCTCATAGGTTAAAGGTGAATACAAAATTCTTTGTGCAATGAGGAGAAAATACAGTTAGTTGTCTCTTCAGCTGCATCTGCCCATACAGATAGTTATATCATCACTTGTTGTAGCATTTGCAGCCACCACCCTCTATTGGTGATTCCTGCAAAGGTCTCAGAAGAGCCATAATTACTCTCTTGTCTGAGTTCATCTTAACCAGAGCACATAAGAGATTTAACCCTGACAAAATATTGATCAAAGGCGAGATGGAAGCAAATAACACAGAAAGAAAGATTTCTACTTGCCACACATTATGAGAGCATAGTACATGGCAACGTGTACGCTGTAGACTTGGCTTTGTTTCCTGGCTGGCTTTCTGCCTCACTATGTGATTGTGGGCATAGTACAGAATGCGAGTCACAGCCTCAGCGACTTATTCCATAAAATGGGATAATAATATTTAACTCTGGAGGATTCAATGAGAACCCATTGAAACTTTCGATATTCAACAAATATCTGCTTTTCTGTTTAGTATTAAATCTATGACTTGGACCCTCCCTGTTTATTCATCAGAACGATTAGCTATTATACCAAATGGCCAAATACTTAAAACTAGGGGTATTTTTTCTCCTTGTCAGGTTATGTAAGTTGGACTAGTCATGTACCTCTTATAGTGCTAGTCTTCAGGTATATTCACTGAATAGTAATAACCACTATTTTTTTCTCATCCTTAATAGAGTTTCCCTAAAATATTCTTGACTATATACAGCCATCCCTCGGTATCCTGGATAGGTTCCAGAACCCCCCACGGATACCCAAATCCACAGATGCTGAAGTTATATAAAATGGTGTAGTATTTGCATATAACCTACACATATCCTCCAGTACATGTACATTTTAAACTATCTCTAGATTATCTGTGATACCTAAAGCAATGTAAATGCTTTGTAAATAGTTGTTGTACTATATCGCTTAGGAAATAATGACAAGAAAAAAGTCTGTACATGTTCAATACAGACGCAACCATCACCTAACTACATAGTACATGTCAGCAATCGCATGACATTTGTTTTCTAAATATTTTTGATCCACAGTTGGTTGAACCTGTGGATGTGGAACCCACAGATCTGTGGGCCAATGATATTGATTAATTTCTGAAAACATTATTCCAATAAAATAGCTGTAACAATGGCATTACCCTAGGAAGCGATGATAAAGGGAGGCTGCACTAGACGATTTGGGGCCCTTTACCTTCTATAGACTGGAAAGTGCAATTTCTAAATCTATTTTACATTCTTAGGAGCCATGTACTGTTTCATTTGACTTAAGAATTATACAATTATAAAGAGTTTGAAAGCTATAACCCTGTAAAAAAAATTTTAATCTAGTTTTACAAATACCTGAAGCCCTCTGAGGAAATGTGACTATAAATAAGTTTTCCAATGTTTTAATGGTAAATAAGGAGGGACTTTGTTTTCTCACGATTCTTCTTGTCCTTGTCATTGAGCAACCTGAGTAGATGTTAAATAAATAAGTAAATATGAAATAAAAGAAGAGCAAAAACACAGAAAGCAAAAATAAATCTCAATTGTATTAGTTTCCTAGGGCTACCAAATCAAAGTACCACCAACTTGGTGATTTAAAACAACAGAAATTATTTTCTTACAGTTCTGGAGACTAGAAGTTGGAAATCAAGGTTTTGGCAGCATCATGCTCCCTCCACAGCCTCTGAGAAAAGATGCTCCCTCACCTCTGCCAGCTTCTGGTCATCCTAGATATTCCTTGGCTTGTAGATGCAGCATCCTGATCTCTGCCTCTCCTCACATGGCATTCTCCCTGTGTATCGTCTTCACACCATGTTCCCTCTTCTTATAAAGATACTAGTCATATTGGCTTAAGAACCCACCTCACTTCAATGTGTATTTATATTAGCTTAACTAATTACATTATAATAACCTTATTTCAAAATAAGTTTACTTTTTGAGTTACTGGGGTTCAGGACTTGAACATACCTTTTTGAGGGACAGATTCCAACCCACAGCACTAGATGTTTCTAGAAGGTTAAGGTAGGGTCTATGGAGAAAACATTAGCTTTAAATGGTGAGTACAGATGATGTTGGCACAGCACAGGCTCAGGACTGGCTTTCCTAGAAGACAAGATTACCTACAGGAAAATTAAAATGAGTCATACCCCAAGAGTCTCCCCACCTTAAGTCCCTTTACCAGTTGCCTATAAATGCACCGTTAGAAAAAGTCTGTTTGAATGAATTTTTATGTTCATTACAATTCAAATATTCCTTGACAGAATAATGTTTTGAATTTTGTTTGTTTGTTTATACTCTAAGAATAAATGAGTTTAGCAGCTTTTTCCTGAAGTCAGCTTTTGAGTTCCTGGTGTAGGGGTTGTTAGGACAGTGGATAACTACCAATTTAAATAGAACTCAAGACCAACAGAACAGCAAATTGAAATCTGTCGAATCAGTGGTAGGGAAGAGGCAATTCCTCACTACACCACAAAAGTACTCTGTGAATAATTAGATGGGAAGAATATAGCAATTCTGTATTTCCTGTTGCATTTTGAAAACCTGACAACAAGAACATCTGAAAGATTACACACTCCCTATGTTCAGTTAAAATTGGGATGGGAGGAAAAACAACTTAGTATTCCTTCCTCCACCAAATGCCCCAAATTATTATGCTAAATAAGTGCTAATGGCAAATTTTTATTTTTGCATTAATTCACTTCTTAAGTTGCATTGTCAGGCTGGTTTTTCTCTTTGTCTATTTATTTGGTGTTTTTCCCTGGTTCTCATGTACCTCCTGCAAGCTGTACATCTAAGAGAATAAAAAGAAAATAAAAATTCACTTCACAGACAAACAAGGGTTGATTGAATAGACAGTAGAAATATACTCTTAAACATGTCTGTTTTCACTAAGAATGTTTTCTTAAATTTTTTTGTTAGTTTTAAAGCCTCAAATGGATTTTTTTTAAAAAAGCTTAAAGAGAAAAATTGATGGAATGAAATTTGAGCTTTAAAAATCCCTACTGATATGTTTTGTCAGCACGGATAGATCTTTATTTTATAAAATAAATGAGCCAGCTTATTAATTACCATGGTATAGATATGAACTTCTCTAATCACTGTTTTCTATTCTTTTTCATGTATATATAAAACAGGTAGGACCAGCTCTAGAGACTAGTTCTCTGCTGTTCTTACAGAGGTAATAAACACACATGGCTCTCTAAATATTGGTCCAGTAGGATTTTTTAAACTGTATTGAGGTTCTGGGTTAAAGAGGAACCCTGGTGGGAATGTAAATCAGTACAGCCACTGGAAAAAAGTGTGGAGGTTCATTAAAAAACTAAATAGAATTACTATATGATCCAGCAATTTCTTTTCTGGGTATCTTCCCCCTAAAAAACTTGAAAACATCTGTCTGTGAAGACATATGTACCCCAATGTTCATTGCAGCGTTATTCATGGTAGCCAAGACTTTGAAAAAACCGGTGTCCTTAGATGATTGCATAAAGGAGATGTGGTACATATATATAATGGAATATTACTCAGCCATAAGATGAAACACTGCCATTTGCAACAGCATGTGTGGATCTTGAGATTATCATGCGAAGTGGAATAAATGAAACAGAAAAAGTTGAGAACCATATGATTCACTTATCCATGGGATGTAAAACTAAAGTGACAAACAAACAAGACAAATAAACAAATCGAAACTCAGTCACAGACCATTGTTTAGTGGTAACCAGAGGAAAAGCAGGGAAGGGGAAACTAAAGAAGGAGAAAGAGGGTCAAATATATGGTGACGAAAGGAAATTCGACTTTGGTTGATGAACACACAATGCAATATACAGATGACGTATTATTAAATTGCACACACGAAACCTATATAATTTGATTAACCAATGTCACCCTAATAAATTTAATTAATTTTTTTTTCGATAAAATAAGATAGAAAAGAAGATGACAGGGATTTGCATGCCCTATTGGTGTATACAGTCCTGTATACAGTCTTGTATACACTAATAAGGAACACACTGCTGATCAGATAAGAGCATTCTGCAGTAACTAGTGAAAAGATTCTTCAAAAGCTACAAAGGCCTGGAACCCATCTGAGCCATAGTGGAATCAGCTGAGTGTATGCCAGAAAGAGATACCCTAGGCTAGGTGCAGAGAGAACACTGTAAGGTGCCCAGGTCCACGTCCGTCTCTCCTGCTGCTCTCCTTTCTCATGCTCATCAGGCAGTGGGTCTGGCCTGAGTCTGCTTTCCTTTTGAAGTCACTATAGTGAGCTTTTGAGTCAGTTGGTTCAGGGCTGTTAATTCTTCATTTCCATGAGGATTATACTCACTATCAAATAGAAAATGTGTAGGAACTGGAGTTTTTACTTTTAAATCTGTCTCTTAAAAAAAAAAAATCACAACAGGACATAGGAAGATGAGGAATTTGTGATATTGGCATCTCGACAACACTGTCTATCGCATGAGGTTTTTATCACCACCAGGAGTGAAAAAGTACAAAGTCTTCCTTGTAGCACAAAATGAATGCTTCCCTGTGGTTTAAAGGAACCATGAAACACTTTCTCATAACAGAACAAAAGATTCTGCTTGGATGAAACCAAATGTTGACAGATGAAGAAACCACACTAGAAACAGAATGACCTAGTGGGGAACTGAGGGAGTTACCTTTTTTTTTTTTTAGACCCAGATAAGGTTATCTAGCATATAAATACACCTCTGTGAGCTTTAAAACCTCTAAACCTAATACACTTTTCCAGTATAGCCCTGTCCGATAGCCATTGCAATCTATCACCAAATTGTATTCCATTGGTTCTGCACTAATTCTTTATGTGTATGCTTTCGGAGTGGGAATAGTTATGAGGGGAATGGATAGGTTGTAATCATTTAAAAATTTTGATTGCTCTCTAAACTTCTTTGTTTCTAGTATTTGTTCTCCCAAAACATCATGGTCTCTGAGGATCCCATGTCTGTATATACTGTGCTTTCTAGGTGGAATGTCTTACAAATTAGCATACATATAGCAAAACACACGAGGATGGCAAACCTACCTATCCTCAAAACTACTTTCTCTGCCAAACCTTCCTCATCTGATTTGGTTGCTCCATCTTCTAGACCACCACAGAAATTCTGTTGAGCTCTATTATGGTTTTATGACATTACATTATGGTTTATGAATTCTTTTAAAAACTTCTTAAGGATTATTTTATAAATCTTTGTATCTCTGGTAAATAGCAGAGTATCTGACAAAAAAAATAGAAACTCAAAAAATTGCTATTGAAGTGAACTGAGTAGTTAGTGAAAGGTGGTGACGTAAAGCCATGGACAAATCAAAAACAAATTGAAGGACTCTTAAAAATTCCTGAATAATAGTACCAGATGTTTTTTTTTTTTTTTTTGTCCCACATGTTCATTTGTTTGTGTTTCATTTATGTGTTTATTTAGAAAATATTTCTTGAGGATCCAATCTGTCTAGAGATTATAATGGATTCTGGGAATATATTATGTACCAGATTACTCAAAAATAACCACACTCATGGTCTCTCTTCATTTTGAGATTTTTCCCTTCTTTAATCATAGAAAATGCAAGTACATCATGAAAGGGGATACTGAGCATTAAACTCAGTGTTACAGCCTATAAATCTCACTAGTTGAAAGCATGACTTAAACTCCACTGCTGATATTACCCAGCTAAGCCAAAAAGTGAGCTCCACAGCCTCAAAGCCACCTTTGCTATTTCCTAATTGCTTTTAACCTTCCAGGCTGTGCATTCATGGTCCATTACCACTCTATGATTTATAATATCAGTCCATATTCCTTTGTTCTAATGATGGTTTGTTGTAAAGGTGGTTGTGTACTCTCTGCCCCTTCACTCTCTTATGAAAATGAGATATGTTGCATTTTCAACAACCATAATAATAACCACCGTGCAAACACACTGATACAGATAAATATCTTTAAAACAACAAATAGTGATTTATTATATTTTTCCAATGGATTCAATATTTTTGAGTCCTAAATGATACACATCTTAAGAACAAACCTAAGGTTAACAGTATTGGAGGAACACAAATCTAAATGTGAAAATCAGATATTTAGTATTCTTGTAAGAATGGATATGATTTTCTCAGTGTCTCTTTAGGAAAAGTAGATTTAAGATAGACTGCAGTTACCTGCATACTCATTCTCCCAGCTAATTAATGAATTAATATTGTCTGAGAGGGTAGATTTCCTTTCTTGATGATAGAACTTGTTTTCATTCTCATTCAAATTAATCATGATGTTTTCTAAATTGAATATTTTCTTACAATATTAAGTAATAAGGAAAAAGTAAACTTTCTTCCTCAGAGATTCATAAGAGCATTGTCAATATTCACATTTTCATGGCAGCTGTGTCTTCAATTATATATACGGATTTAAACAGTTCTACTTGTGAATTGCCCTTTACATTTTCTTCTGTTCTTCTCACGAGGCACTGCTTTACCTTCTCCCCTTCCAGTTAGTGGTGCAGATTTCATGTAAATACATTCTACAATTCAGATAGATAAAGTTTAGTGAAATATCCTTTTGGTACCTCCTGTCAAGACTGGTCTCCTGGGACAGAATATGGGACTGGCATGCACATGATTTAAACTCTTCTACTTTTGCAGCACCCTGAGTGGCAATACATCCCCAGAAAATGACTTTATCTGGTATTTTCATGCGTTAAAAGAAAAATTTTTAAAATACTAAGGATACTTACAAAATACTAGGTGAAAATAAGTACTTCTAATGACCACAGAGCAAGTACAAGTAACAAGCAGTAGAAACAACTGTACAATTATTTCTTTTTTCTCTTTTTTTATTTTAAGGATATAATAGCCATTTAGAACCCTCTCAAATTAACAAACGTGAGAAATACTTTTTTATTAATAGAAAGGTAAATTCTGCTTTGTGTTTAGTTAGCATCTGATTACCCAATAGAAACAAAGGGTTTTAGTACATTTTTCTTTGGATATTGCCCTCTGATGAATTGTGACCTTAGGGAATGACTGCTTTAATTAGCAAACTAATTAGGAAACTTTCATTAAACAGTTGTTAAGGGTAATGCTATGCAGATATTTGAAATTGTAGATTTTTTTCCCCTTTTTCTCAAAAACTTTTGAATAAAATTAAGGGAATACATGTACGAAATAATGAATGTCTGAAGATTTTGTTTCTTTAGCCTGACGTGTGTTTTCTCTGTCCTTGAATTCTCACCTCAGTGTCACCTCCCCCAAGAAACCTTACTGGATGTCCTCCTATATGTTAAATGTTTTACATCTATATTTTCATAGGATGGAAAAGGGTAATTAACCCTGAGTCAGACTCTAAGACATGCTAAAGGTTGGAAAGAACACTTTGGCATAGATATTTCAAAAAAATTTCCAAGAGAAAGTACAATTTCTGTTGGAACCTAATTTAGGAGATTTTTTAATTTGGCTTTGTAGAAAGGAGATAGAAGGACCATCTAGTGATTTTCAGTGAAATCTAAAAGAAAAATAAAAAAAGAATAAATTTGAGCATTTCCAGTCAGAAAAAGGTGAAATTTTCAATTACGTGATGTTAGTACAATCAGATAATGGCATTGAAAAATTAAACTTTTTTCTCACTTCTCACTAACAACAAAAATAATTCCAGTTGAATTAAAGACAAAAATGTAAAAATGTTCATTAAAAAAACCACACTTTTTTTGAATTATCAGGTAAAAATATCAGAGAATAGTTTTAACACATTGGTTAATCAAGATATCATTTATAAATCAAAAAACAAAATTTATTAAAGAGAAGATTAATAAATTCATTATCAAACTTTTAAGTATACCAAATAAGAAAAACCAATATAAATGACATTAAATCAGACAATAGCCTGGGAGAAATTGATTACAAAATATATAACAAATAACAAAATTATGTAAAGAATACCTGCCATTTAATATGAAGCAAACAAACAAAAACTATCACTTAGAAAAATTTATGAAAGCTGTAGGCAAAAAGATTCACAGAAGAAAATATATCATTGCATTGTAAATATATAAATGGTACCTAATGTTTTCTAAACAAAGTTAGAAAATTAATAATATAACTCTTTTTCTTTTCATCAGTATTGGTAGAAGTCAAAATGTTTTATCAAAGTTTGACAAAGCCATGGGGACATGGACACTGACATTTTCTGTCGGATGGTATGAATGGTTTACTTTTTTGTAAGTCATTTAGGTATTAGAATGAACATCTTTCATACTCATGGCTACCAATAAAGTTTGAATATCTTTTCTCTATTTAAGGATATTTCAACATTATGTATCCTGCTTGCTTAACATAGAACTGACATAGAAGTCAGATCAAATGTCAGCCTACCTTGGATGTAGAACACAGGCGTGTGAACTCAATTTCTTTTAGGATCAAGGTTAAGAAATATTACTATGTGAAGATAAGGTCTTTTGCTGCCCCCAGAAGGTGTCAGTTGCTACAATAGTCAAATCAGGAGTTAAATTTTCTTTTTTTAAATGAGATTTTCAAAGTATAAAGCAAATTATAACCATACCCCAGAGCCATCTTCTTCTTTTTTTTTTCTTTTGCATTATCCTTACATAGAAGCCATCGTGATTCTGATGGCAGAGATTAGCTCGAGTAGGTGGTACTGTGTTAATTCATATCCCGGTTGCCCTGGGAGACCTAAATTTAAGTTGCCTATTCTTTCCCAGGGCAAGAAATAAAAATGAGTAGAATGCCATTTTCTTGGTGCTGTGCATTTCAAAACCTAGGCTTTGTCTCATTTCTTCTCTTAGCACTACCATTTATTTGCATTTTCTCTACAAGGAAGGTTTTACACTGCCAACTTTGGTTGAACATCAGAGAAACCAAAAGGAATTTGAACATATAGGTTTGAAGTTTAGGCACTAAATGAATGAATAGATCCATGAATAAGTTAAGCGGTGATTTCTAGCTCATTCATTCACTTGTAAATCATTCAAAGGCAGCAGATTTAAAAATCATCGTGGGATAAAATCATATTTAGAGATTGTTTACCAAGATAGTAAATGCCCTGTAAGTAGAAACTATATCTGTATCTCTGTGGTTACATTTGAGAAACATTTGCTGAGTGACATTGTGCAAAGCATTTATGAGAACTGATACATCAGTGTGTCTGGAGTAGTCAGATGTATGAACTGCTATTTTCCAAAAACCAGTGGGGTACTTCTTTATATCCCCCATAATTTCTTTAATGAAGCTCTTCCTGTATTAAAAAAAAAACAAAACTGCTTAATATTTCTCAAGTGAATTGATATTTACAGATAAATTCATTAGAAGTATGAAAGGATTCATTATCTGATGTCCTTCTTTCCCAATGTATTTGATTTAAGAAAACTAACAAATACAAAAGCAGGTCCATGGTTTTATTATGCCATTCATTGTTGTAATAGGGTTGAGGGGTTAAAGCTAGAAGCTGCACAAATCAGAATTGATTAAAATTAACATACACTTTGTGCCTAAAGTATTTTCTGTGACTACCCAAAAGGAAACCTCTCCTGCTCTTCTACAGCCTCTGATTAAGAAAAGGGAAAAGACAAGAAGCATAGTCAGAAACTGCCTGACCTTTTGTACAGAGCTGTTGTCAAGATTGTTAACCATTTTGCGCTTGTATGATCAGAAATTATAGCAGTGCTGCATAAAATAGAGTCAAATAAGGGCTCTGCATGCAAAGCAGGGCTCTGAGTGTCTCTTCCTGCACTTCCTTTTAAAGCCTTCTCTCAATGGTTGCTGTCTCCACAGTAACAGTATCACTGGGATTCTGCTGAAGTGTGTTTTGAAAGCTGCCTTTATCTGAGAAGTTTGCATACAACAGAGCTGTCCATATCTCTAGTTCTCTCAGATTATTTTTCTTATGAAAAAAAAAAGTATATACAAAATAACATTTGTTTATTAATGATCAAAGCCTATGTTATTTATTCTTTTTAAGAATTTTTGTGCGGTACTTCAAATAATTATGATGTCCAAAGCGTCATTATGCTTTTTAAAATTGTTGTATGCACAGTTTAAATGAATAAATAGATATAATTTAGTTTTGCAAAAGCATTTTAATTATGCTTCCAAATTGCAGAAAACATTCATGGTGAGAACCCTGGATCAAGAACCAGGAGACATATGTTTCTGTCCTGGTTTTGCAGCAGACTAGTGTTGTGTTCTTGGTCAAGTCATGTCTGCTAGGACTTTTTTCTTATCTAGAAAGTGAGGCTACATGAGATGATATGTAAAGCATTTCTTTAACATTCTTTCATTTTCTGTATAGGTCAGGACTGGTTTTACCCAATGAATGATTGATTTCATTGTCTCATATTGCACTGCTGGTCATCGAAAGCTCAATATTTTTGTCTATGATCCCATTCTCTGTTATAATCAATGTCCCATCTCTAATATTTTGTTCAGGTCCTAAAACTCTGAGACTGGCAATAGCATCATTGTGGGTTTGTTTCTTTATGTAAGTTAATGGAAAAGTGAATAAAGTGTAGATCTGTGCTGTCCAGATCTTTAGCCACTGGCCACATGTGGCTAATTTAATTTAAATTGAAGTTAATTAAAATTAAATTAAGTTAAAAATTTATGTCCTCAATCCCCACAAACTACATGTGACTAGCAGCTACCATACTGAATAACACAAGTGCTAAACATTTTACTGCAAGCACTGGCCTAGATCAATTCTCATTTCTACCACTGGAATATCCTTTGTCAGTCTTAAGCAAAAAAGAGCAACATCCTTGTGCCTGAGGTTTCTGTCCTACCTATAAACTACTGAAAATGTGACTTTGTATTTGGGGAGCAAACTAATGTCTGCAAGGCGATGTTCTAATACTCAGTAGAGTACCTAACAATGTCTGACACATATAGGAAGCTCTAAAAGTATTTACTCAATTAATAAATGAGTGAATAAATTAATTCAAAGCCAAGTTTATTAGTTTTTATGAAATCCGAGTATACCAGCTTAAAGAAAAATAATTGTCTTTTCGTAGCAATCGTTGAGAGCTCTTTCCCAGTGGAATAAAAATAATATCTAATATGGCTTTAATGATTTGGAAACATAGTCATAATGTCAAGTGCCCACGCAGACAAGAAGGTATGTAATGAATTTAAGGTCTGATTGTAAGTAACTGGAAGGAGGAGCAAGCATATACCAAACTGAAGAAAATATTCTACTCATTTTCATGAAAAATAAGCCATAAGTCTAGAAAGTTATATGAAACCTCTGAAGTTTAAATGTTAGCAAATGATTATATATTTCTATATCATCTATCTATCTATCTATCTATCTATCTATCTATCTATCTATCTACCTACCTACCTACATACCTACCTACCTACCTACCTACCTATGTATCTGTCATCTATCTAATAAACTTGACTTAAAACATACAATAATATTGTTTGAGGCAAACAATAAATTTAAGGCTTTGAGGGGTTACGTAAAGTCCAAATTTTTATAACTAAAAAATGGCAGTGTCAAGAAGTAAACTCTGATACTTTGGGGTTGATTTATGTTTTCTCTCTCTTGAATGAACTTACAATAAAAGCCCCCCCAAAAAACATTGTTTATAAAAATGATTTGAGCTATACTACAAATTGAGATTAATAGGAAGATATTCCACTTATTTACCTCTGCATAACAAATTACCCTAAACTTCAGTAAATTTTTGAAAAATATAATCTGCCAAAAGTTTTTTTGTCTTCAAATAAAGAAGCATTTATTTTTATTCATTTATTTATTCATTCATTATTTATTCATCAAATTCTTATTAAAATTCTGCTATGATCCAGATACCATATTAGCTCCATAGGAAAATAAGACACAACTTAGATGCTTACATAATAAAATAATAGCAACAGTTTTTCAAAGCCCTATTGTAGAAGAAAGGATTATGTGCAAAAAACAGCTTATCTCATTTATTATTATTTCTTAAAATTTGGTTGGTTAACTAGGCTCAACTAGGTTCCTTCCAAGGCTTCTCTTATGCACTTGTAATCATAAAACAGATAGTACTGGTGTTCTCATGTGGGTTTTCTGATGTCTGGCTGTCAATTGCGATTGTGCTCTAGGACCTTAGTGAGAGTGTCGACCTGAAAATTTATATGTGATCTTTCCATGTGGCCTGAGCTTCCTCACAGCATGGTGGCTTGCTTCCAAGGATGAGTGTTGCGAGAGAAGGGGGCAGGTAGATACTGTACCTCCTTTATGGCATAACTTCAGAGGGCATATACCATTATATTCACCATGATTTATTAGCCAGTGTGGTCACAAAGACCTGCCCTCACCCAAGGGGAAAGTACCCAGGCTTTGACCCTTGTGAAGGTTGTAGCATGGTTACAGAAAAGCATGTCAGACTGGAAATATCATTGCAGCTGTTTTACTGGAAAATGCAATCTGTCATAGAGGCTTATTTTAAAAAATCTGTAAGGAAGCATTCATTTTGTTCACATATTCATTCATTATTTTTGAATAATATTTATTGAATTTTTACTATGTTCTACATATTATTTGAGTCTAGAAGAAGAAAAAATATCCAACTTAGATGTTATCTAAGAAAATAGTAATAGTATGTTCAAAGTCCTATAGGAGAGACAAGTATAAATTCAAAGGAAATAAAGCAGGGGACAAAAACATGCCAATTTTTCTCTGTTCAGTGCTGAATAATAGTTTATTGGTTTAGATATATCACAGTTTATTTATCCATTTACTTAGAGAAGAAAATCTTAGTCGCTTCCTACTTAATTATGAATTAAGTAGCTATAAGTATCCATGTGCGTGTTTTCAAAACTTTTGTTTTGAATACAAAGTAGAACAATTGCTGCGTTGTATGGTAAGCGTAAGTTCGGTTTTGTGAAAAGACTGCCAGACTGTCTTCCAAAGTAGCTATACCATTTTGCATTCCCACCAGCAATGAATGAAAGTTTCTATTGAGTCACATCTTCGCCAAACTTTGCTCCAGCATTGGGTGTTGTTATTTTCTACGTCCTAGATTTGGGGCATTCTAATTGGTATATAATGATGTTTCATAGTTGTTTGAATTTGCATTTTCCTGAAGACGATATGGCTATCTTTTAATATGTTTATTTCCCATCTGTATATCTTCTTTAGTGAGGTATCTGTTAAGATTTTTGGCCCACTTTTTAAAATTTGGTTGTTTTCTTTTGCTGAGTTTTCAGTGTACTTTGTATGTTTTGGCTAGCAGCTCTTTATCGGATGTGTCTTTTGCAAATATTTTATTCTAGTTTATGGTTTGCCTTCTAATTCTCTTGGAATTGCCTTTCACAGAGCAGAGATTTTTAGTTTTAGTGATGTCCAGCTTATCCATTTTTTTCTTTCATGGATCATGTATTTAGTGTTATATCTAAAAAGTCATCAATATACTCAAAGTCACCTAGATCTTCCATTTTATTTTTCAAGAGTTTTATCAGTTTGCATTTTACATTCAGGTTTATGATCCATTTTAGGTAATTTTTGTGAAGGGCATAAAATGTATATCTTGATTCACTTTTTTGAATCAAGTTGGATTTTTTCCAAAGAAACAATCAAACAATCATTTGAACCTTCCAGCCTTATAGATTCATTCAACCAGCTGTTCTCATTGGCAAAAGTCAACCATATGGATACCTGGGTCAAGAGAAATTCTGGTGTCTAATGTCTCACACACTACTTTAGTATCTCATGGTGGTTTTATGTCAAAAATATTGTTACTTTAGTATGATAATTTCTTATAAAATTAAGCATACATTTACCATTTAACCCAGCAGTAACCCTCCAAAGTATTTACCCCAGAGAAATAAAAAATATATGTTAATACATAAACCTATAAATGAATGTTTAGAGCAGCTCTGTTCATACTGTCCAAAAGTTTTTTTGTGAAACAGCTTAAATGTATTTTCATAACAGAATACGTAAGGAAACTGTTACACATCTGTACAATAGAATGTTATCCAGCAATAAACTGGATTGAACTATTGACAACACACAAACACTTAATTGAATCGCAAAAGCATTATGACATGTCAAAAAAATTTCTGTCTCAAAAAGTTGTGTACTGTATGATTTCATTTAAATGAACATCCCAAAAGACATAACCATAGTGACAGAGGATAAATTAATGATTCCAGGAGTTAGGAGGTGTGAGAAGTTCTGATTACAAAGGGTCTACAGGAATGAATCTTCAAGGGTGATGGAGCTACTTTATCATCTGATCATAGTGGTGATCGTGCAAATCTCTACATGTTAAAACTGACAGAAATGTACGCAAATATGTCAATTTGTATGTTAATTCTAAAAATAATAAAATAGATGATAGTTTCTCTTTCTCACTTTTGTTGGAGTCACTGGTGTACTCTTAACAAATATTGTGGCTCTTACCAGCTCCTGAGCACCCTCGCAAGATTCTATGTCATAGTCTTTCCTGTCAAACTGTCAAATTTTAAATGAGAGGGTTTTTTTCCCCTTCTCATAAATAAATTTTTCCTACATGTGGAAGTTATAGTTTTCCACATATAAAATTTTTTAACACTCCCTTGCGTTCTCCAAATTCCCAACAGTTAAGACAGCAAAATGTTTTGACTGCTCGCTATTATTTTTGAGATTAAAACACATTTAATATTTGCAATTCTAACTTTTCCTGACTAAGAAAAGTTTGGCTAGAGATACAGTTGCAGGAAAAATAATGTAAAAATATTAATATTGACACATGATACTTGGAGGCCTATGAAGAAAGGCTTACTTAGGCTGAATGTCTTTGTATATCCTAGTTGCTCGTTGATACTGAAAAAGAGACTGAAACAAGACCTTCTCTACAACCTGAGCCTCAGAGATAAGCTGAAGCAAAAGACATGACATAAGAGATTTTATACCCACAACATATGGCACAATATAGAACAAAAGAATGGGAGCAGAATGTGAAAGTATGCAAAGACCTGCAAGCTCACTCCACATATAAATACTACAACCAGCATTTTCTTTCTAGCTATTTTTTGAACTGACTTGAGAATGAAAGTTATTTTTTTGTTACTTTGCATTTCCTACAAAATAGATGTGCCCACGACAAAGGGAATTAGGTGGGCTTAAGTAAAACTGTAAAAAACTGTGATGAAATTGCTTAATATGGTGACTGAAATTAATGCTTTAAAGTTCGTCAGAATGGTGTTTAACTCTCAACTCTTCCACTTTCTCTGTCAATGACCTGTGACGGTTAATTAAGCCCCCTTGCCTCAATGTCCTCATCTGCAAATGATGACCATGTTACTGTTGACTTCCAAGACTTCTGTGAGGATTACATGAGTGAGGTGCTTAGAGCAAGGCCTTATATATTAGAAGCACTTGATAAATGCCAATTATTTTTTTATTATTTTCAACTACTAATGCTTACTTCATATTCTATGATAATATATAAGAATTGGAGAAGGAATTGCTCATAATTAGCCTCCAAGTTTACACTGGACCCCTTAGTGTGCAATGGTTTGGAAATAACTGATAATTATCCTTTAGGACAATCTCAGATAAAAATCTTTTATTTCTTCTTCTCACATCATACAGGCTATTGTCTTCTTTCTGCATAAACTATAAACCATATGGTATCTGGGCTCTATCAAGCAAAATGTTCCCTGGAGATACACATGGCAATAAATCCTTTAAGTTATCAAGAAATAGACACCACTGATTTTGCCAGTATGTGCTATCATATTAATATCTTTTCTGTAAGTTTTATGCCTCTTCTGGAGCCACTGTCCCTGTTAACCTGTCAACTGACCTTCTGGGAAAACCAACCTCTCCCTTATTTCACTCCTTAATACAGTTTTCTGACTCTTGTGGCTGAAACACAATAGGACTCCAGTAAATGTGGATTGATTTAAGTTGAATTAGAAGACTTTGTTTCATAGTTTATAAATATTTAAGTGATAGTCTTCCATTTGAAAATATTTGGGGTAATTTTCAGTTAATGGTTATCAAGTAGGAACTTTTTACTCTACTGGTGTCTTTGAATGCCACAATAAATAATAAATAAGTAAAACACTGAGAAATAGAAAGAGAGGAGTTGACAAAGCAAAGGAAATGTGATAGCCCTAAGTCAGTAACCTTGAAGTACATCTGCCAAATACTGTAATGTCAGTGACAAAGGAACATGCTGAGAGCTTATACATGGCACTTTGGATGACCGGCAGCACACAGAATTCCTGCAAAGTAAGTGTCACCATCCTGAAGGCATCTTCAATGAAGCTTTGATTTAAAGAAGGTGATCTAATGCTGTAGAGAAGCCACTACAAAGGTGACAAATGTCCCTATAGAGACACAGTTCAATACGACAAAATGTCAACTACAGTTGAGATAACAGGAAAACATGTACAAAATATATTTCTTTTGTCTGTATCCCAATGTCCTAGCCGAGGGTGACTGTAGGAGTTAAAGTGGAGTGGAGAAGGAAGAGGAGGCTTTAAGTATCACATTGAAATCTATAGAGTCTGAAACATGAAGGGCTTTGGTATGATGACACTAAACTCTTGAATAGGATAAACCAAAGGGAAACACGCTCTCTTCACTGGGGTGAAGAAAATAACATTTGATGAAAGGTTTTTGAGACAACAAAGGTAAAGTTTTCTCATTCAGTCTTTCCATTCCTTGTATTATACCTTAGAAGGCAGCTGGTCCTTTTCAAGAGTATTAACAAATATAAAGGAACCAACATGTGTCCTATAAATAAAATAAAATTTACATGAATATATCTGCAAAAATCAAACATTTTTTAAGTACAAGCAGCATTATTCTTGGTGGTCAGGATATGGAAGCAACCAAAGTGTCCTACAATAGCGATTGGGTAAAGAAGATGTGGTGCATATATAGAATATAATATTATTCAGCCATAAGAAAAGATGAAATACTGCCATTTGCAACAACATGGATGGACCTCGAGATAATCATTCTAAGCTAAATAAGCCAAACAGAAAAAGTTGAGAACCATATGATTTCATTCATATGTGGGATAAAAAACTGAAAGCGACAAACAAACATGACAAACAGAGACTCATGGGCATGGACAGTGGACTAGTGGCTACCAGAGGGAAGATGGGGAGGAGGGGAGTAGACAGGGCTAAATGGGGTCAAATATATGGTGACAGAAAGAAATCTACCTATGGGCGATGAACACACAATTCCACATATACATGACTTACTGTTGAACTGCACACTTGAAACAATGGATTTTGTTAATGTCACCCCCCAAAAATTAATTAATTTAAAAAAGCAAAAAAGGAAAAAGATCAGAAGCAAAAAATGAGTGAAAAACACATATCACATATTATCCATAATCTCAAAAATTTTAGACAGCATGAACTATCTTTAAAAAGAGCTTAAAAATTATAAGAATTTAAAAAGCGAATAGAAGAAAATGAAGAGATGCAAAATGAAGTAGAAAAACTCAAAGAACAATTAAATATAAATAATATGCATATACTTATACACATACATGTATGTATGAGGTATATATGGCCTAAAGACAACATATTATAAGAACTTGAAAAAAAAACAGTGATATATGTGATAAGATATGGAGGATGCTACATGGAGACAAAGAATCACCATCTATATTAATCATAAATGTTACTAAGAAAAAAAAGTAAAAGAGAAAAAAATGTTAAACATACAATAAAGCTTTTCTAACAAAGACATATAAAGACCAATATATTAAGTTAAGAATGTCAACTGTGTTCTAGGAGAAATTGGTAGAAACAACCACGGCAAGATATATCCTGGTAAAACTAATAAAAGGTGAAGGAAAAGTACTATTTACATATATAAGGAGAAAAAAAATAATTTGTAAATTGTTTTGGACAGCATGGATTCAGCTGTTTCCTCATGCTTCTCTGAAGTCCAAGATAAAATAATGAATTAAATTCCAAAGGAAAGAGAGTATAATCTAAAAATTTTATATACAGTCAATTTGGCTTTAAACTCTAAGGGGAATAGAAAAATACCCTCAAGTTTGTCAGGCCTCAGGAATTACAGCACCCATGTATTTGTTTCAGAAAAACTATCTGATGATGAAATGTAGCCAATGAAAAAGAGACATTAAAAATAAAAATATTAGAAAGTGGGAATTGTGGTAAAGAGCCAGAGAAAGAGACTGAAGTGATTTATGTATCAAATTAAGCAAACTTTCAGTATTTGCATAATAAACTATAATAATGATAGAATCAATGCAAATATGGCGTAATAAAATATAATAGATCAATAGAAGAAATATAGGTATCATCTTTCAATATTACAGGGTCAATAGACAATATGAAGTTATACCAAAAGGTATCCAGTCTCATTAAAAAGTCAAAATTTTCTTTATCTTTGGAGAAATTTTCTAAAAAATAATATACCTTCTTGTGAAGAAAGATTTTTCTGGAGCTTATTAAGACATATATCTTCTGTTCCATTTGGTTTCTTCTCATTTGGTTAAATTTAAGTAAAACTAATCCCTGAGTGCTATTTTTTAAAATACGTATCTCATTTTTTTTTTTATATGTGTACATAGACATAGACAAATGTTTCAGACATTGTTCACCAAACTCAATAATGGTTATTAATGGTAGGATTTTGTGAATTATTATTTTTATGTTTGTACACATGATACAGTTTTTTTAAAAAATGGGTGTACATCATTTCTAAACAATAATACAATTCATTACTCCCTAAAAATGATAAAAATAAAAATTTATTTCAAGCCAAATTAATTTTTAAGTATTTTTTCTCAAAACAAAAAAAACAAAACAAAACAAAACAAAAAAACAGCCGTTAGAATTCCAAGCTTAATTTAATTTGTAAATGTAAATTGACCACAACTCTCTTCAGAAATCTTCATGCTGGTGTGTGTGTGTTTTAAGCTGTTGGAAAATTGTTAAGTATTCTGATGGACAAATTACGCCAGTGTCAAGGTTTCCTTCACAAACATTTGATAAAGCCAACAGATTTCTCAAACTTATCAGAGTGAAAAAAGGAACAGTATTGACCAAAAACAGGTACCTGGATAATATACCCTTGGAGACTCCAGGTAGAAGAAAGGAAGCAGTGAAAGCATGCACCATGGAATCAAGAAGAAAGGCGAACCTGAAGCTAGTGCATTCCATGTTCTCATGATAAAGACAGTCTCAGGGGAGAGGAGAGATGGAAATGAGAGAAAGGCTTATTTGTGATGTAGTCATTCTTGCTATCAAATCTTTCATGGCTTTTCAGCAGACCACAAAATGCCAATCTACTAGCATATGAATCAGATCTAGTCAAGGTCTCATGGAATAAGTAAGAGGCATCAGAATTCCCTCTTTGGATCCTAATAGCTTTTTCCACCTAAGTAACCTCTCACTGTAAACAAAGACTAGGACCACTCCCTTCCGTTGGTTATCATTCTGAGAGCCTTAACTTACTCAAAGATTTAATAGCAAAGTGTAAGACCACGAAGCAAGCGTTTTGAAATGAGTTTTGTTTCCATCAGCTGGCCTGCAGGTTTAAAAAGTGAGACATTGCCCCTTGGTTAGACTTGGAAGAATCTAATCACTAGGCAGCAAGTAAGTAAAAGTACAAAGAGAGAGATTTGCATCTCAATTTCATGCTTCAGCACATGGCAGAGGAAACACCACTTTTGGTAATGGGGACAGTTAGTGATTTTTTTTTCAGTCAAAAGAGAATAATAAAAGCGTGGTGTGCCTTCTCACTCTTAATTTGCTTAATTGATTCAACTCATGATCAAATAATTTTTAAGTACATGAGAAGGCTTCTCATCCTTTTATCATCAGAGCTTTGTAAAACTAACTCTCCCATGGTGGGCTTGTCACAATTATGGGTCTAATGCCACAACTTATACTTTGCAACATTTTTAAATGCCCTTTATGGATAATTTTAATCACGCTGTTCTAAGAAATCACATTGCATTTGTAGAATTTTGCTCTTTTTCTTTAGCATACAAAAGAAAAAGAATATTGTCCTATGTGTTGCCAATTTTAGATGCTATGTGTTGCCAAGTTTTATACTTGGAAGCCTTAGAGAGACTCTTGAATTCCTATAAGCTCCTCTACTCCTGCTTACATTACGCCGAGAGTCTCGGTATATTTTAATTAAGTTCTTGGAACCTGAAGGAATTTCAGCATGTGACCCTTGGATCCATTCTCTTGGTAGGTTTGTCTCATGCAGTGTAACCCATTTTAGAGATTTGACTCAAATAAGTAAGGTATGAAAAAACTAGACACTAAGTTACATGCTGTCAGAGACCATTTGTATATACGGCGTATCATTGTCCCCTAGCACCTAGCATAGGCACTGATATTTAGAAAGTGATTTTTATTCAGAATGTTTTTAAAAGGAAGAATAAGAAAGAAGAAACAGAAAACTGGGAAGCAGGTGAGGAAGCATTATGATGTTTTGTGGTGGTTTCGTATTATGTCCATTTGGCTAAACTGGAAATAAGTTTTCTTGAATCACTTCCTCTGAATGGTTTCAGGTAAAGTTGTCCCAATGATAAATTGTTGAGATATATTTGCAAACTGGAAGAGTAGAGCCCTCAGATGTATGGGACAAGTGATAGGAGACAGATGAAAAGATGCTGGATGAATCCAGCTTATTCTCACAGCTCTGCATTCTGTGTGTACCACCTCTCTCCGAATAGGTGCTGAATTGCAGCACCCCCAGGCCCACAGTCAGATAAAGAGGCAACATTCTCTCATGGACGACTCCACCAGCTCTCTTTTGAGATCCACAACGGCAGCCAGTTATGAATAGCTGCAGAGGTGTCCTTCCCCACTTCTGACAGTGCTCAAGGAAGGCAGCTTAGGAACTTTTCTCTGATCCTTTAGCCTTCCCTTTCTGACGCTTACATTTACCGTATCTTCAGTATTTATGTAACTTCTTAGTCCTACAATAAATCCTTCATTCCATCATAATTATAGTAGTTTTCTTTCTCTGATTGAACATTGACTGACAGGTTTATTTTTATAACACAAATTCTGGAATGCATAAAAAGTTCTAAGAGCAAAGTGTAATTTTCTTTTGTATATAATCCTAATTCTCTCCCTCTGCCCCCCGCCCTCCATTTTGAATTCACCTGGGTCAGCCTTTTTCAGCGAGATTTAATAAAACTCTATTTCTTTGCGCAATCTAGATAAAGTGGTAATTTAACACACACAGAAAAAAATATACATTCTTATCTACATAATTTACAATCTGTTCCTAGCTAAGCACTATTTTCAAACATGTTATTGGTCAAAATAGCAATCATGGAAAAACATGTGAATGGTTTTCTTCTGTGCAAGCATTCTGGGCTCTAGGCCTGCCACAAAATTCTCTCCACCTCTGTATTCTCTTTCTGACAGAGACATTTAAGAGACACATGGAAAAATACATACCTACCAATGGGATGTAACCAAAATATGTTAATTTTCCATTATGATCTATTGAATGGTTTTAATTTGAATTTTGCTGTTTTTGTTAAACTTCTGTACATTTCCACCTTCTGGGCTTGTTTTAGAATGAATAATTTTATAAGTATTTTATTAACACCATTAGGAAATACTTTATTGGGCTTAAACATGTAATGTGCTCTAGTTTTATTATAGGATTAGGAGCAATATCATTCTAATTCTTGATTAGATTTTCATGGTACTTAAAATTCTGATCATCAAATACCTGCCATTATCATTCTAAAAAGAAGGTCTTTTATTTTCTCTTTTCATTTCTTTTTACCTGCTCTCCCAAGTTCTGTTTTCCTGCCTCCCTCCATAGATCTACACTATCATTACCTTTTTTAAAGTTTTGTTGTTTCTTGATGTTTTTTCTAATTGGAAGTCACAAAGCATCTTTTACACCTTTTCATCCTTGTTTTTTGTCCTCATAAATCCGTGTACATACCATCATGATTTTATGAATGCTGAAGGTACTTGTAGCATTCTTCATATGACTACATATGTTTCTAAATAAATGACATATCTTATTTTCTTTATTTTTTAATGCTTTGATTAAAAATATCTCATCTTTTCTGAGTAGTTTTGACCAGTGCAATTCCATTAATAGAAAAAAATAAATCAGTAATAGAAATTGTGTGTATTATTTATATAAATATTTGATGTAGGAAGTTTATTATCTAGGTATTTATAGAGATCTATGCTTCGATAAAGTTAATTATGAATTTTAATATTTTTTATAAAATATATAAAATATATCTATTAAACAGATCTGGGTAGTGTTCTAATTTATTAACAATATACTGGCCTTCTCTTGAGTATGCAATAGTTTATGTGAGTACAGACAGTAGTTTGAAAATATGTTTACATATTTATCAGGAAGAAATGAGTTTCAGGTAGTTCTTTTTAGGACATATAATTAATTGCCCTCTTTCCTGTGATGTCCATGAAAGTGATTCTAATACTGTTAATCTCTTTGATTCTGTTATCTGTAGATGGGAAAATAAATATCCTTTATTGTGAAAGATTTATTTTCTACACCAACATAACTAAGTTAATCAATAAAATATGATGTTTCCTTAGGCATTCTGCTTTTTACAACACATTTACCAACAAGTGCACATTAAGAAAACACCTAAATCTCCCTGTGGCAGTCATGTTACTTTAGAGATTTAAAGTACTAATGATAACAACAATAATAATAACCTTATATATATAGCCCTTCTCACTCTTTCCATGTGGCTCCCTCCACCTTTAAATGAACTAAGACCATGTAAAGCCCTTTTTGAGAACATAGGAGCATAAAGCAGGCATGCCTGGCTAAGTCCCCTTTTAGTTCTATGTTTCAAAGCTGTGGACGGAGCACAATCTGGATCACTTTTCACCATATGGAAAGACACCTGGGTCTACAGGAAGCCCCACGGTTGCTCAGTTGTTCCAGCAACTATGTGCAAGAGTCTGTCAAATTCAGGCTGATAGTAGCAAGTTAAATTACCTACACATCTAAAGCTACAAACTTCAAAAGGCTTTAAATGTAACTAAATGACACTTTGATCCCCATCCGTTTAACCAGGTTGACTCATACTTGTTGTGAGCACAGAATAAGTCCAATACTTTCAAACTTTTTAAGGCCTCAAAGTCCTTGTTTCAACCCATCTAAAGTTGATTAAAATCTGGGGTATTGACTCATGCATCCAAGAACAAATGAGTGGTTAAATAAACAAATGCCAATTCTAGAATGTACAATGTGATGTGCTTTTCTTACGAATGGGAATGCATGTTTATTATCTAGGGCATCATGTTCTCTGGAATAAGGCTACGTGAACATGTGGATAATTAGGTAGGAGGTTGATTGATGGGTCTGGATTTTAAACAAAGCAAATTAGATGATCTTAAGGGACATTCCATCTAGGTCAAGAAAAATTCTGATGAGATGTTTCATTTTTGTTTTATTTTAATATTTTAGATTCATAGAATTTGTGTTTGAGAACTGGTCCTGCCATTTGCTGTATAATCCTGGGTAAGTTTAGTTTTCTGAACTTCAATGGATTCGTCTCTGAAATGTGAATAATAACACTGGCTGCCTCATAAGGATGTTAAGACAATTAATGAGATGATGCATATCATAGCATTTAATCAGTGCCTGCAAAATAATAATTATGTTTGTATATATGTGCTTGTATATATATGTTATATATATTACACATATATATAAATCCCACCTGATAAGTTTTCTTTATAAGTCAACTTAATGTGTATATGTGTATACACACATTATATATTGAATATAAGTATTGACTATATAGAATATATTATTATATAGTCTAGCTTCATCCATAGGCACAGAGAAATTCTTTTTCTATATTATCATATTCGAATCTCTAGTAAATGTTCTCTTTTTATATTAATGCATCTTTAATTTTTTAGATCTTTTATAACTTTCATCAATCATGTTTCAGTCACGTGATTATAAATTGGCTATCTTTTTAGACTTGGATGATTTGCTTCTCTTTTTTAACAGACCCATTTTCTTTCTTATATAATTTCACAGCACCCTGCATTTTTCTTTATGTCTTTTATCAAGTGTATATTTTTTCTCTCTGCTTAAAGAACAATATTGTTTATGGCAGTATCTAAGAACCTACATAATGCCAGGTGTAGAGATGGTTTTCAATAAATATGGAATGAATAAATAAGAGAGTAAATGAATGAATGAATTAAAGAATGCATGAGAACTATTCCCTATTGAATTGTCTTGTTTCATTTTCAAAATGTATTATTTCAAGTTTTGGGGTACTCTGGACTGTTTTTCTTCTAGATTCATTGATAAATGATCTAATAGTATTATTCTATGAGGTCTGAGAAGTATTATTAAAAAAAAGTAAAATGGGCCATGGGTAAAATGACAAGTGGAAATTGACATTCTGTCTCAGTGTCAGGGGGGCTATAAATTGTGGTAAGAATTGTGGTAACTAGAAAGGTGTTTCCCTGTCTGCAAATGAGAACCCTTTTCAGCAACAGCTGATCTTTGCTGCATAGACATTCAAGCCAATTATTATCAAATTTTTAAAAAGAAGTTAGAAGTACGCCTTGTTTTCTTTTCTGTGAAATTTCTAAGTGTTTGAATGGTGTGAAAAAATTTTAATATAAACACTGTACTACCAAATACTTAGTTGGATGAACTAGGTTGTAGGTTCAGATGTGACCCATAGACCCCTGAGTTTTGCCTCTGGCTTACCCAATTAGTCATGCAGTTCTCTGATTATGCTATATTGATCATTGTCTTCTCAAATGATCTCTAATGACACATTCTCAATAGGTAATGCTAATTTAGCAAAATTCATGTTTGAATAAGATAAATCAGTGGGTTGGTTTCTCTGTTTGAAGCATCTGATTGCTTTAAATTCCACCTGATAAGTTTTCTTTATAAGTCAAATCAATTTTCTCATTGCTCTTTCATTTTTAAAAACCCCCATAATATTAAAGAAGAAAATATAGCCTCTCCAAAACTAAAGCGAATATGTTCTCAAGGCTGTACTCTAAGCCAGGTGTAGATGCTAATGTCAGCTTCATTAGTTTTGATTTGGAAGTGACTCTTCCTTCCTCAGGAAGACTTTCATTTGAAAGACATTTTCCTTCTCTGCAGCCCCACACAGAAATGTAGTATGACCATGGCAAACAGCTGATGCATATGGGAGGGCTTGACAGTGACACCTCCAGAAACTTCTCAGGGATGGGGAATGTCAAAAATAAACCCAGGTGCTAGGCGATACTGCAGGCTCACCACTTTGACTTCAACCATTATTGATTTATGCTACTTCATATTTTTTGTTGTTCTTAACAAAAGTTTTCTATTAAAAAAAAAAGTTTGAAAACTACAATGCCTGGACATTGTACTTTTCTTGCCATGTATCACTCCTCAAGCTCCATTTCTCGCCTATAAAATTTGCTCACGATGTATTTCTCAGTTGCTCCAAATAACAGAACTACATTTTTGTTTTTGTTTGTTTGTTTGTTTGTTTGTCTGTTCTTTTTTGGGTCAAGATATGTTCAACTTAGTAGTCAAGAAAATAAAGATTAAAAATCTAGATCATATTTTTTATTAACAATTTGTGAATTTTTGGAGTTATACAGCATTGTGAAGATTTGGGGTAGTTGATAGTCTCAATTTTTTTAAATGAAAGTATATAGATGAAAAATATGGAGGAAAATCTAGCAAAATTCATTGGAATCATTTAAAGGATTTACTAGTCTTTGTCTCAGAGGGTCATCTTTTAGAAATTTATTTTAAAATAATTAGACAGAAAAATTTCTTCCAAAATTTTTAATACATTGAAATTTCTTCCAAAATTTTTAATACATTGAAATACATGTATTTAATACATTGAATTTAATACATTGAAAAATATGGAGGAAAATCTAGCAAAATTCATTGGAATCATTTAAAGGATTTACTAGTCTTTGTCTCAGAGGGTCATCTTTTAGAAATTTATTTTAAAATAATTAGACAGAAAAATTTCTTCCAAAATTTTTAATACATTGAAAAGTTTAAAACAATTTAATGTATATCTATAGATAATTTGACAACTTATTATAGGAGATATAATATACATGAGACTGTTCAATATCATAAAATATTCTTTATGTATTCAGTAAAAGTAAAATAATCAAAATATAAAATAGGATTATAATGTAATATCAATTTTGTATTTATTTTTTCTCATTAATAAACAAAACACATGCAAACAAGTTAGTTTATAGAAGTTACCACTAAGAAGGAGACTTATGATTAAAGAAGAAAAAAATTCTACAATTTTAGTTTTTTTTTACTTCCTAAACATTCTATAATGATGTTTTTTGTAGCCTTTCCCACCTTGCAAAGAAAAAAGAATGTTACATAGGGATGATTAAGACACTGTCAATGGACTAACCAAAAGCATAATTTGGGTTTTTCTTATATTGTTTCATTTTGAATAGCTTTAATAACTTACACCCAATTAGGTTATAGAAGATGTGACCTTTTATTAAATAGACTGTCATGTAATGATAGCTCATAGAACTAAAGACTAAAAGATGGGTCCCCCTCACTGTAGAGGCACAGACAGTGGAGACGCTGTGGCAAAGCCTGCAAGACTGACTAATGTCCTAGTCCAGCGTCATCACCAAGGCTCCAGCTGTCATGCTACTGCAAGTATTAAATTGTATATCTTTACTCTAAAAGAAAAATATGATCTTTTTAGAAATAGATGCCAAGACAAGAAGCTTCAATAAAGCAAACAACTTTTATCAGACTTCTAAGTGGAAATTAGGCACAAAAAGAAATTAGGAAACATCTGGAAGGACTTCAGAAAAATATCACTTTTGTTCAGTAATCTTTGATTCATTTTGCTGTTTGATACCCAAAAAATCAGACACCATGATGGATTCAGTTAGTTCTAGTATGCATTTAATATGTAATTTAATTGAATTTCCAGTGTAGTAGGACATTTATTTTTATTCTGAAAATAAAAAGTCCAAATTCACTGAAGTTGATATATGCATCAGGATATTCTTGAAAGAGTAATTTGGAATTCTCTTTTCAAATCTGACTTCAAAGCATCACTAATAGATAATGTAAGGCATAATATAATCATAATATAATTAAAACCAATTAAATTCAAACAAAAGCAAAATTGGTTAAGTATATTCATCATCCAGTTTGAATTTTATTATTATATTTTCTCCCTCACTTCAGTGAACATCATTTTGTTAGTGGAGGACACATCTTATTTTGGGAAATTGTGGAGGGGGTTTATACTATTGCAGAACTCCATTACTTCTGAGAACTTAAAATGACAATAAAAAGCACAGCTATGAATAAAAGTACAAATGCTTTTATGTTTATTTATTTGTTTCCAATGTTATAGATCATAAGGGATATGGTATTTTGTATTTCGTACATGAATATAGCAGGTATACATATTTACCTACTGTAACTGTGTTTTACAAGAAACACTATAAGGAGTAGATTACTCTTAAGAAGAGGAAATACAAAAAAAGACCAGTTGGTAATAATGATGAATGGCAAGCAGTAAGTTGTGTGATTTATTATTTCAAAAATGAATGGTTTTGTTAAGCCATTTTTAATTTCTTGGTCAACAAGAAGTTAATATATTGGTCAAATAATATATTTCTTGTTTCTGAGAAAGCCCAGATACAACACTAGAGTAGAGAGGGAGAATTATGTGAATGCCTATACCGAAGGCATGCTAATAAGGAGACACTTTTTAGTTTATCTGGATTTTAGAATTGCCAAATATAAATGTTCCTGTTCCTTCAAAATTTACATGTTGAAAACTGTTCCCCAGTGTGATGATATTAGGAGGTGAGGTCTTTGGAAGATGTTTAGGTCATAAGGGCAGAGCCTCCTAAATAGGATTAGAGCCCTTATTAAAGATAACCGTGAGAACTCCTTTGCCCATTTCTCTATGTGCGGACACAGAGAGTTGGCCATCTCTGAACTAACAACCTGGTCCTCCTTAGACACCAAATTTGGCTGTGCCTTGATTTTGGATTTCTATGTCTCTCGAATGGTGAGAATGAATTTTTGTTTAAGCCACCAGTCTGTGGAATTTTTCTTATAGAAGCCTAAATAAACTAGGATAAGAATGAAACTGTTTCACTCCTTTTTAAAATATAACATTTTTTCAATCAAAGGGGAAGTTTTATTTCCCATATGAAGGTGGAAGAAACAATACAACCCACAAAAAATAAATCCAGAGAAAGTTCAACTTCAAGAACTGCTCTTGGGTAATAAAATGGAGGACTGATGGCCATTGGAATGACAAAACAACAATCTCGATAAAAGCAAATAAACACAAATTAAAACAGCAACGATTAGTAGTTCTACTCTGGTTAGCAAGCTCACAGACAGAATAACACTTCTATGAAAAGTGATGAGGCTTTTGTTTTTTTATTCCAGACATGATTCCTCACCAATTTGTCATTGATAAACTATTTTTAGCCATGAGAAGGAAGGGAATTCTGCCATTTGTGACAACACGGATGGATCTTGAGGGCATTATGCTCAGTGAAGTAAGCCAGACAGAGAAAGACAAATACTTCTCAGTATCACTTATATATGGAATCTTAAAAAAAAAAAAGTCAAACTCATAGAAATAAAGAGTAGAAAAGTGGTTGTCAAGAACTTGGGGTGTGGGAAAAATAGGGAGAATTTTGAAAAAGGTTACCAACTTTTGGCAATAAGATAAATAGCTGAGGTTCTAATGAAAAACATGATGACTATAGTTGATAGCACTGTACTATATAATAGAAATTTGCTAAGAGAGTAGAACTTAAGTGTTTACACACACACACACACACACACACACACACACACACACACAATCCTCCTGAGATAAATCCTCAAACTTCCGCCACTATGTCTATCAACCTACTTATATCTGAGCCTATACGTACAACTGGTCTTCCCTTTACTACAGTTTTTTTTCTACTGCTAATTTTATTGCTTCTATTGAAGATCAATCCTCCATGAGATTCTATTGCCTATTTTCTACTCAAAGACATTTATTACTTCCCCTCTCTCTTTGTTCTGTGTTGTCAGTTTTTTCACTCAATGCAAATATTTCTGATAAATATACACATACGCTAAGCTGTAATCTCTCTCATCTACAAAAACGATTAACTTTGCTTATCATCATGATCAATTCCATTTTCTTATAGAGCAAAACTCAAAAGCATTGTCTATATATGTTCTCAAATTTCTCTCCTCTCTTCTCCCCGCCTTTTTTTGGAGACCATTCCAGTCAGGTTTTAACCCCCTATTCTATCCAAACTGCTATTTTCAAGGCCAATTATGATGTCTATGACGGTAAGTCCGGTGGTCAATTCTCAGCAATTTTCCTTCTTGACATTGATATAGCAGCAGCATTTGAGACAGTTCATCACTTCCAACATGCAATACTGTCTTCATTAGACTTCCAAAACAATACATTCCCAGGATTCTTCCTTAATGACTTCTCTTCATCACCAACATTTGCTGGTTCGTAAGCATTTCCCAAATCTCTATAAGGCTCAATTTTTTTTTTTAAATCAAAATGCATTCTCTTGGCGCTTTCATCTGTTCTCATAGTTTTCTATGCCATCAATTTACTGACAAATCTCAATTTATATTTCCAGCTCTGATTTCTTCCCTAAACTTCAGATCCGGATATCCAACTGTCTATTTAACTGTCCATTTAATATATAATGTGTGCTTCACACTACGTATATCTGAAACTAAGCCCCCAGTCTTTCCCCAATCCCATGGCAATCTGCTTCTCCTGCCCTCTTTTTTTTTAATCTCAATAAATAGCCAGTTCATTCTTATAGTTGCTCAGACTGGTTATCTTGGACTTATTCCTGATGCTTCTTTTTCTCCCAAGTTTTACATTTTATGAATGAACAAATATTGTTATCTCTACCTTTATGACATATTTAGATTTCAGACCATCTTTATAATCTTCGCCACTACGACCATGGTTCGAGTCTCTATCATCTTTCAAATGAATAATGTATTTAGTTTATTTAACACAGTAGCCGCAGTGAATATCTAAAATATGTCAGATGACATTTTTCTGCTCAAAACACTCGATTTACTTTTTATATTACTTAGAATAAATGAGTAGATGGCTTATGAATGTCTATAAAGTATTCCTCCCCCACAATTACCTCTCTGATCCATTCTCCTGATACTCAGGAGTGGTCCATTTCAAAGTGCTTTGTGTTCCTCCTTGTTTCTCATGAGTTTTGTCTGTTTGTTTGTTTTAGTATTATTTGCTATTCTTTCTATTTTGGAAACTTATCTGCTTGTATACCTGCAAGATTCTGCAAGACTTGTAGCACCAATTTTTTTCAAGTTATCTAGTGTGGTCAGTGAATTATACACATAAATTGGCAGAAATCCTTTCCCTATTCTGACTTTCATCATACGTCTGTGTTTTAGTAAACTCCATCCATGTATAACCATCTACCATGCTATATATTTTTAATTATTTAACTGTTTATTTTGTTTCTGTATAAAATATAGGCTCTAGGATCTTACACTTACATATTCATCTACTAAGTCTGTTACATATTCCTAGTAACTTAAACATGAAATAAATATTTTGGGGTAAATGAATGAATATAGAGAACTATGTTAGAAATCAGTCTTAAGTGTTTTGTAACTATATAAAGTAAAAGAAAGAATAAGAAATATGTTTTTAGCTTTTGTGTTCACAGTTTTTTGTGTGTCAAATATCTGCAAATTATAAAGATATAAATTCATAAAAAACCTTTCTATATCACAATGCAAACTTATAAATGCCTAATTGTTCCTATGCTTGCTCTGCCTTTGCTTACTGTGGGCTGGGGAACTTTAGGCATTCTTATAGGTTACTAATACAGATTTATCATAAATCAGTGTTTTTTATACATTAAGAAGATTTATGTTAGCCTTTTTCACTTATTAGCAGAATAACTCTATCTGCAAGTATAATTTTTTCATTTATAAATTGGGAATGAAAACTGAAATACCTACTTCTCAGTATTATCGTGAAGATTAAATAAATTATATACATCTTTAATCCCCACCTCCCCGCCCCCCCAACCTCCCTCATATGCACTCATGTTTTGTAAATGATGACATGCGAGCGTGCTATCAAGGTAAGAGCTTTGGAATATGAAAAATTTAGGTTTAAATCTCAAGGCCATTACCAACTAATTGGATGATGTATTATGAGTCACTTTCATCTCCCTATGCCCCATTTATTTTCCTTGTCTTCATAATGAGTGTCAAAATGATCATCTCAAAGGTTAATTGTGGAGAAAAAGCTTAACATTATAAAAGACATATATTTAATATTTGACAAATATTATCATGTTTTTCTCTTTCTCTTTTCTTCAAAATTAATCTCATTTCTTTCTCACCCCCGATCACCATCTTTTGGAATCTCTGCCTGAAATTACACAGGGTAGTAGTAAATGATTCCAATTAGTATAAATTTTTAGTCTCAGAATATGTATTCCTATGTGTTATTTTTTTCTATTCTTAGTAACAAATTTATTCTTCTTCAATAGTAGTAATCTTATTGAAAAGATTTGGGTAAACTGCCTAATCAGCCAAGAACTATAGGTTTTCACATAGATTGGGTAGCTCCTGAACACATGATACCGAAGCAGCAACCTATCAGAGGTGACTCAGAAGTATTTGTAGCTACCCAAGAGATCATTACACAGCAATTTTGATAAAGAGGCACGGGAGATTTTAAAGTATATGTTTAATCATAAAGTGCAATATATAAAACTAAAGTGACATAAAAGAAAGGGTAGAATTACAAGTATGTGGGGTCTCTAATTAAAAGACCCGGATTTGAGTCCTTACTTACCTTGGTTCAGACACTTAACTACTTTGCTTCTGTGAAGTTGAAGTTATGATTTTTTTCAGAACTGCTGTAGAAATCAAATGAATTATTCAACAAGAATGTGATAGATAAATTCTAAACATATAAACAAATGTTAACCAAATAACACTATTAGTTAAGATAGCTCTGTGTGTGTGTGTGTGTGTGTGTGTGTGTGTGTGTGTGTGTGTAACCCAATCATTAGTAATTCATTTGGGATCAATCTGCTGGTCAGTAGAAACAAAGAATAGATTAGTTTATAAATAAATGTAATAGGATGTGGAGGTAGAGTTTTCTCTCATTAGTTTATGCTTTCAAAAAGTTCATACAGAGGACCTTCTAAGCTCCAATATATGCAAGTCCATCTATGGCATCATTTTAATTTAACGCATTTAACACAGTCATTGAATCATTCCTCTATGTATGGCAATATTCTTAGATGACCTTTCCAACATTTGATTTAGGAAGTAATGTCTTGCGTTTTAAAAAGTAATGAAAGACCATTGTTTGTCTATTATTATTCTTTATAGGTAATGCTAGCTTTTCAACACTAGCATTTGTATCTCCACAGCTATAATTAATGTATTAGGTTTAAATAATATTGCTTTTAACTTTATTTGGAAATATTGCAGGGAAATATTTCTAAAAACTTATTGCAGGGATTCAACATATATTATGGAAAAGAGGATGTCTGGGGTAAATGGCATAATTTAAACAATAATTTTTTCATGTAACAAATCCTTATTGACTGTCTACTGTATTTGTGATACTCTTGCTGAGCTTTTAATTATGTGTTAAAATTTTTACAGGCACTTCTAATAATTAATCTTGATTTTGACACTGCTAGTTTTTCTGCTTTTGATCAATTAAATTCTACATATATATTTGTTATTATTACTACTACCACGTATAATATATATTTATAATTATATACGTGTTATATAAACATATATAATCATAGAGCCTTAGTTTAGTAATAATATGAAGTTATTTAGTCCAATCTCTGAATTACTACATCAATTTTTTCTACCATTTCATATAGTTTTCATATTTGTGACTATATATCTCTCCTGGTGGGACAAGTCAATAACTAAATGATTGATGTAAAATAGAAACATATGAAAACCTGAAAAAATACAGCTAAGTTTTTTTTTTTTTTTGTAAATCTGGTATAGTCTGGATTTTTTTGATGTTAGTAAAATTCACAAGTTCTTAAAATATATTTAAAAAAAAATCACAGTGATTTCAAGCTATCGCCATGGCAACTATTTGCATCAGAGTACTATTTTTTCCCAGAGCTATTTCTGTATCATTAAATCCTTGATAATACTTTATTATTTGGTATCTGTTAAGTCCATATGCATTCTAGGGGCTAATTTACTTAACAAATTATGTCTGACAAGAGAGAAAACTTATAGAACAATAAACAACACTATTAATTACTTCACGAAGCAGGGAAACACTGTATTTGTCAGCAGCATTATGTCTTCACAATAATTCCACCAAGTAATTAAGTATGAACATATTCCATTATTGGGACATATAGCCTTTACCAAATTTATTCATAATAATGAAGCAAAACCAGAAACTGGAACTAGTGAAATTGCAAAATTGCATTTATTAGAGAGGCTTTTAGCCTATTAAAACAAAGCAAAGGAGATGGAAAAAGGAAAAAAGATTGTCTAACTATATGTAAGAAAAAAAATATTACTGTGACAACCCCATGTTATTTCCTCATTAGACTACTGAAGGTGATTACCTGAGAACAAAGTACCACTTCAGTGTAAGACAATAATTTGATAGGGATACATATTTATATTCTCCATGAGTATTTATTGAAGTGCTATTTTATCTGAGAAGTACCTATCTCCTTTTGTTATTTATAAAAATTTAAAGAGATAAGAGGATTCCACAGACCTGAAACCATTGTGGTTGACTTTCACTCTGCCCACCCCCAGCCCCAGTATGGGAGAAAAGAAAGGTATAAATAAAGAAAACTTTGCAAAAGAGAACAATAAAGTTCTCTCTTATATATACACATATATATATATTTTTTTTATTACTGCCATACACTTATGCAATGGCATATAGAATGCACCGTTGAATTTAATGGCTCAAGCAGTTGCAAAATGCCAAACATGATGCAGCTTCACTTAAATATTTCAACCATATATCCTAAATTATTATAAAACTACTGGATGGATAAAAGGGCCTTAGCCTTTGAGGCAATAAAGATCTTTCCAATAATATGCAAATACTAAATATTGTTGGGTGAGCATGATTTTCTCCCTAAAGCAAAACTATTTTTCTTTTTGATGCTATGTGTGGCGATGTGTCATTTAGAATGCAGTGGCTTTTCCTGGGAGTTGCTAAAATGTGTTCAGTTTACACTGAATTGCTGAAGTCATCTTTGTCTCAGTCCAGTGACTAATAAAATTACAGTGTTAAGCAGTATTGAAGAAAATAACTCCGAAAATACAACTTTTAAATGGAGCTTTACCACTGCCTCTAGCTTCATGCTTGCCTGGAGAGCATCAAAGCTCATCTTGTATTTCTCGAGCTTTCCCTTTTTTCTTTATTCTACCCTCAAGGGCTCTTTAATTTCTTAGTCCTAAATACACATGTCCAACCAACCTAAAGGTCCAGTTGTTGATTCCTATTTACTTCATATCATCATGACCTTCAAACGCTGGCCAACATTTCTTTGCTACCAAAATGAATTCCATGTGAGTCTCTGAATATTATTACTGGAGTTATTTCATAAACCTCGCATAAAAAAAGATACTCTTTTTCCCTGAGCATTTTGAATTTGTAGAACAATATATTTACACACTAAGTACTAAGAACCATGGGAGACTGGAAAATAATTGCTTGTGAATTTATTAGTGCACCTGTGAATTTAGGAAGTACTTATAATACATCACTTTTTAACTGGTGATGAGGAAGAGCAAAAGGGAGCTATTTCTTACCCTTTTTTCATCCCATCTCCAAATGTCATCTTAACACATAATAACATAGAAGTTGAACAAATCTATTGATAGAGATAGATATGAGATAAAGAGATAGATAGATGAATGTGCACAAAAATTTGAACATATTGATAAAAACCATATTCATAAAGGGATTAGTTCTATTTTCTTCTATTATCAGTTCCCTTCTTTATACAGATGAGAACATGTAGTTTTCTTGAAAAAGCAGTGACATGTATTATTTAGTTAATGATTGCAAATGAATGACAATATGGAATATTGTTAAATTATTCAGTGTTTGGATCCAAACATGGTAACAATAGAACTAATGTGCTTATTTTTAAAAGTGAGAAAAACAAGCTATTGAGAGGATTGAATCAAACTGGTTGAGTGAGCTCCAATGCCAATCAAATCTATATTCCTATTTAACTTGTAGTACTTTTAAGCTCTATAATTTTAAGCATGTTATTTATCTTCTCTGTGCCTTAGTTTCCTCATTATAAATATTGCAATAATAGCAAGAGCATTTCATATGCTTTTGTGAACAGCGAATGGGTCAATGCATATTAAACACTAAGAATTACTGACGGCAATGTTAAAAATTGCCATTATCAGTCTGTCTTCATCATTTCATCATTATCATTATCATAACATTATCACTGTAGTTTTCATTAGGATTACGATCGTTATTTTGACCAGAAAAATTACCTTTAAATATTGGCATAGACTAGTGATCAAGAATAAAGATTTGGAATTTAGACTGCCTGCTTTTAAATCACTCCTCTTCTAAAACATGCTGAATGATCTTACATACTTTTCTTAATCTCTTAAACATCAGTGCTTTTATTTATAAAATCTATTTTTATAGATTCTAGTGAAGATTAACGGATACAAATTCTTTGTTTTATGACATGCATTAGGAATCTATAAGTGTTAGTTCTCATCATCACTATTATTACTTTTATTATTGCATAAGATATTATTTTGAGGGGTTTTTTTGTTTTTTTTTTTGCCCTTCCCACATCTTACCTCAATTATTACAAGTGATAGATAATGCAGTGCTTAGGGTATTTTCTGCTAATTGCCTGAGAGGAACTACCAAAGAAATAGACACTTATTAAATTTTGAGTTTTGTCTTTTTAAAATGAACTTTATTAAGGTGAAATTTACATACAATATAATGTCCTTTTTTTAAGTGTGTAGTCCAATGAGTTTTGACAAGTGTATACACACTTGGAATCATCACCATAGGTTTTTAGATTTTTAAGTTGTTTTGAAACTAAATGACAATAGCTTTTAGTGAAAAAAAAATGACATGGAATGCAAAAATTTGAACTACTGGCATTCCCTTCCTAAACCCCACAGGATTCAAGACATTTTATTTTTGCCCTTAACAAGCTATGTCAAAGGCTGTCTAACCCATCCATGTCAGCTAAAAATTCCACAGGCTGAATTGAATGTGGGGGTAAGAAGAATCAGAGAGAATGGACCCTATGCCTTGCCTTCCACCCAGGTGAGAGGTCGAGAGGAATGATAGACATTCCAAATAGGTTGCAGACTATAAGAACAGGGGACAGCCTGGGAGAACCCAGTAAGGACTTCACAGAGTGCCCGTATGCACAGCATGGTTTAGGAGCAGGAAAAGAGAGATGGCTGAGTTAAATACACAGGCAATGAGTCTGTGACATGCTTAGCATTCCCTGAACCTCAGTGGAGTGTGGACACTGTGATGTGTTACCTGAATGCTCAAGATAAGCAGTGCTTAAGAGAGAGCCAGAGATGAGAGGCCTGTGGTCTAAGGTATAGCTGTAGACCAATGATTGAAAACCAGATGGAACTTAGGTTGTCTTAGTTGTTTATGCAGAGGGGCAGTATGTTTATTAAAGAGACAATGTTTACCTCAGTTTATTTCACCATAGAGGCAATGATTGAGGACCAAATGGCTACCTTCCTACCCAATGTCTTAGCAATCAAATAGTCCCCAAGAGATTTTAGACTAAAATTCAGAGAAAGGCAAGGGAAAACTCTCAAATCATTGGGTCTCTGAACTGGCCAAGACTAAATTTTCAAATCCTGCTGGAATTGAGGCTTAAAGTAGAAACTGAGTTTTATTATAAAAGAATTGTATTCGTACATCTGGTTTGTGGCATGAGATTTATACCCGATATGCTATTTATTAATGAAAACAAATGCAGGGGAAAGGAGAAGGTAGAAGCAAGGATGGGGTAGATTTGTCTCATTTCTGGGATGCTTTCTTATATCCTAAAGTCTTAGAAGGAAAGTGGAAGGTGGAGTTAAAAAAATAACAAAAATAATGCTTTGTTGTTGTTGATTACACAGTATGATATTGTACCATCATCCAAGTGTTGATATGTTGATCACATAACCAAAATTATACTCCTTTTGTTTGGCTTTGCTGATTGCATTTCATGTACTCATCAATGACAAGTTTTAAATTGACAACCACTATTAACCCTAGGTTTCTTTCTCTGCTCCTTTGGTGCTTTCCTCTTTTTTTTCCAGTTTATATATATTTTTTCTATCCATAAAAACAAAATCATTGATGAAAAGTTTTAAGCAGAGGCATGGAATCATTCTTCTAGAATGTCTCCTTGAATATCAATGTTTTGTAAATAAGCACTCAGACTTAAATGTGAATTACATCAGAAAAGGATCACTCTAGATAGTAACATTTCAAGGAAGATACATAGTTAAAGGAAAAAATACAAATAAACTATAATAAAAATTTTGACTCAAGTGAATAAGGCAGGCAATATCTTCTAAACTGGAGGTTAATTCAACCTCCAATGGCCAATGATTTAATTAGTCATGCCTATGTGATGAAGCCTCTGTAAAAACCCAAAAGGATGGGTTTTGAAGAGCTTTTGAGTTTGTGAATACAGGCAGATGCAGGGAGAGTGGTAAGCCTGGAGAAGACATGGAAGCTCCACACCCCTTTCTACATACTTTGCCCTATGCACCTTTTCCATGTGGCCGTTTCTAAGTTATAAAATTTTATAATAAACCACTAACCTCGTAGGTAAAATGTTTCTCTGAGTTCTGTGAGCTGCTATAGTAAATGAATCAAACCTGAGGAGTTGTTTGGTCTATAGTAGCTCAGTCAGAAGTATAGGTAACCATTTGGACTTGCGATTGTCATTTTCATTGTGGGGTGGAACTCTTATAGGACTGAGCCCTTACTCTGTGGATCTGATATTATCTCCAAGTAGATAGTGTCAAATCGAGTTGAATTGTAGGACACCCAGCTGAATGCCTTTTTTTTTTGAGAATTGTTTGATGGTATAGAACCCACTGTCCTCCTCACCCCCAATACGCATTGAAATTAATTGATGATTAGTATCCTTTTCATGTAAAAGTTTTAGAATTTGACAAAATAAAGACTTTAAAACCTGATTTTGACTCAGAAAAGCATCAAAATCTTTTTATCACTTAACCTCAATAAACTACAGTTTCATCTTCAATAAAGCAGTAATAATTATAGCTATCCTTACAGAAGGTACTAGGTTGAATGGCAGTCCTCCAAAAGATATGTCCACCATCTAATATTCAGAACCTGTGGATGTTACCTTATTTGGGGAAAAAAGTCTTTGCATATGTAATTAAAGTAAGAATCTTGAGATGAGATCATACTGGATTATTTGAGTCAGCCCTAAATCCAATGCCAAGCGTTTTTATAAGAGTGTGACAAAGGAAGATTTGACACAGAGAGAAGTGAAGGGGGCAGTGTGGCTGACCATAGGAACAAAGATTGGAGTAATGGGATCATGAGTCAAAAAATGGGGACTACTACCAGAACTAAGAAAAGCAAAGAATGTGTTCTCCCCTACAGGCTTCAGAGACAGGGAGACCCGCTGAAAAATTGATTTTAGGCTTTTAGACTCTAGAGCTGTGAGAGAATGAATTTATGTTGTTTTAAGACATTCAGATTGTGGCATTTTGTTATAGCAGCTCGAGGAAACTAATACATAGGGTCACTGTGCACACTGAATAAAACAATGTAGAGCTCTTAGAAAAAGAAGGCCCAGCTGTAATGTACACACATAAACATATGTACACAAGTGATTCCAACAGTTTCTCTTAGTAATATGTAGACTACTCTGACTAAAAAGTCTCCTTCTATGTTTGTCTCATGCAGTTTATTTTCATCTATCAGCCTGGTTCTGCTTGCTTTATAATTATTTCAGAGTAATTCTTGATTATAATCGTTACTATAATAAGCTAAGTCTTTTAAACCAAGTAACCTTTTGGTATAGTGACTTGAATGTGACATTTTGATTCAGAATCAAACTGAATTATAGTTTCATTTCAATATTTTCTATATATTTTTCTAGAAAGTAGACCACATCATTGAGGTTTTCAAATTTAATAACATAAATTTGATCTCTATATTTTCTCATAATTTGAATAAAAAATCTCAAGTGTTTTTCTGCATCTATATTTCTGCATGTGTTCCTTACACATGTTAATGCAATGTCTTCTAACTTTTTATTTTCCACCTAACTTATTGAAGTGTAATTTATATACAATACACTAGATAATTTAGGGTATACAATTCATTGAGGTTTTACGAATGCATATACTTGTGAAACTACCTCCGTTATCAGGATACAAGGCACTTTTGTCACTTCCAAAAGATCTCCTTTGCTTTTTTGCAGTCACCACCCACTCCAACCCATCTCTGGGAAATCCACTAAGTTGCTTTAAGGCACTACAGGTTAGTTTGCACTTTAAAGAATTTCATATAATAGAATGATGCAATATATGCTCTTCTTTTGTTCTGGCTTCATTCAATCAATATAGAGGTTTTGTATTTATTCACAATATTGTATGTGTCGGTAGTTTCTTCCCTGTCAAATATTCTGTTGTATGACCATTGACCATTTTGCTAATATTTTACCTCTATCTGAGCATTTAGGTTTTTTTTTTTTTTAGCTTTTTACCATCATAAATTAAACTGCTAGGAATCTTCAGACACATGAGTTTGTGTGGGAATGTTTTTATTTTTCCAAGTGATTTTATAAATTATGATTAACTATTTGAGAGCCTAAACTGTTTTTCAAAGTGGTAGTACAATTTTATATTCTCGCCTTCAGTGTAAAAGAATTCCAACTTGTTCCACATTCTTACCAATACTTGGTACTGACAGATTTTTAATTGGAATTAGTCTAATGGGTTTGAGCTAGTATAACATTGTGGTTTTAATTTAATTTAATGCTGTTTTCTTATTGGATATGTGTATATCTTCTTGAAGTACTCATATTCATCTTCTGCCCATTTTCTAAAATTGGGTCTTTTTCTTTTTATATTTAGTTGCAGGTGTTTAAAATATTTTCTCACTACAAATTCTTTGTCAGATACATGCATGCCAATTATTTCATAGTAATTTTTAGTATACAGTTACTGAGGAAAAATGACTCTAACTTTAGAATTATATTTCTTTCTCATTTGAGAAACACAAGGCCTCAGGAAGTTTGGTACTTGGTTTCTCTCATAGAGGGATTACTAAAATATGTGTTCCTAAAGCAGATAAATTCACTCAGAAGAAAATCATGAGACTTCAGAAGCAATGGAGAGTTAAGAAATATTAAAGGAATAAGTTCTTGTTATTACATATATTCAACAAAGTTCTTATGTCCAGAATACATAAGAAACTCCTACAAATCTATAAGAAACTAACATATAATCTAATATAAAACATGCCAAAATTTGAACAGATTCATTATAAGAAAAGTTAACTAATATTTGTTTAAGATGCTCAATGTACTTAGTCATCATGGAGATATAAATTAAAACCACAATGAGATAACACTACACACCCACCAACAAAGACTACAGTTAAAATAACTGAGAATATCAAGTGCTGACAAGTGTGTGGAGTAAATTAGTACATTGCTCAAGGGAATGTAAATTGCTACAACTGTTTTTTGGAAAATTGCCCTTAACTCCTCAAGCTAGACGTATGTATATCCCAAAAATCAGAAATCCACCAAGATATGTGTGTGTATTAGTAAGATAATATATTGTAGAATTTTTTAAGTTTCTTGTATAAAATTATGGCATTTGCTGTTTCAACAAAAGGATACTATATTAAGATACATATTTAATTATATGCTTGATGTATCTGTGTGTATCTGTGTGCATGTTTTTGTATGTATGAATTAATATATTTCTATACCAGTACGTGTTTTTTCTTGAAGAATAAACAAAACCTTTCTCTTATGGGTGGTTATTCTGAACACAGGTAAACTGGAATAGGGGAGAGGCAAGAATGTATATGCCTTTTATTTTATATTGTTCTGTAATGTATTTTTTATAATCTGAATGTATTTCTGATATTTAATTTTGAAAAATAACCAAAATATCTGAGGACAGTTATAGAGCATTTTTACATTCTTTTACACTTCTATATTTTAAATATCTAATAAAAGTTATAAAACATATTCTATATTTTTCTTTTTAAACTTATTACTATTTAATAATAATAATTATATAATAATAATAATTGTTGTTGTTAGTAGGGGTTAATTCATTGATGCCTTTGCTCTGCACCAGACTAGATTCCTGTCTGCAGGTATTTGGAAAGGAAACCCCTAAGATGTAAGATTAGTCTTCTGATGACCAGGGTAGGTCATTATGTGAGCTTTCCCTTCTCCATTATGGAGTATTAATTGTTTATTCTTTTTACTTTCTTAAGTAATTGCTTTTATTTAGTTTTAATAAGTGACCCAGCATCTATCTGTCAATGTAACCTCTCTATCTGCTGCTAAACTTAACAAAATGTTCTCATTTTATTGACTTGCCTAGTATCTCCCATCTCTGGATATGACAGTAACAGAAGCAAAATAATTCTCATGTAAAAGATTTATATACACTGTTTTCAGCCCACATCATAATATTTATAAAACATATTAATAAGTATTTATAATAAACATATTTATGAAAAATTAAAATAATCTAAATGCAGAATTTCTATAATAGGATTTTTATATTTTAACATATATTGACTATGGGTGATGTAATTGAGCAGATTTGTTATGTGAAATTTCTGTATGTTATAGAACTATTTTACTTCCATTGAATTAGAAAGTTAGGCATGATTATGGTGAGAAATGTGGTTTCAGTGTTTTAAATTTTATTTAGGGAGAAAAATTATATAAAAGCATGATGTAAGAAATCTTGCCAGAAGAAAAGTTTAAAACAAGTTTTATGCTTATCAATAGAAGAGTAATTAATTAATAAATTAAATCATGGGACATTCATAGCTGACATTTCAAGCAAAGTCTTGAAAGAATGAAGTTAGTTTATATTTACTTTTATAGATCTTTACAATATGCTCATAATATGAAGCAGACAACCTTTTCAATTGATGTTCAAAAATAATAACATAAAACAGTGAGTGTGTGTGTGCGTGTGTGTATTTACATGCTTTTGTAGGTGTATATGCAAAGATTGAGAAACATCAAACTGTAATTAATGGCTACCACTAGACAGGATGATGAGATTGCTATGTGACCAATTTGGAAGTGAAAATCGGCTTTAACTTTTAGTTCGTTCATTTGCATAATGTTTGAATTATTTCACAATCAGCAAACAGTCATGCAATATATTTGTTATAAAAGCAATGAATAAAAATTAAATCATACAGATGGTATACGATTTCCTAAACTTTTACAGCAAAGAAATAAGAGCCTGCTTATATTGAAATAAAACCTCAAACTGACAATCCTTATCTGTCACATACTGTCAAGATAGTCACCCACACAGCCACTTTAAAATCCATTTTGAAAATACACCATGGTGTTCTGTTTTTAAAAATAAATGTGATCTTCTCCAGCTTGAGAGAAATGATTCAGTAGCCCAAAATCAGAGATATAGTTGGTGTTTTTGCAGAGTGCTGATTTATTTCCGAAGGCTATTCTTCCTGTATCACAACCTAGGTCATTCATCTTGCCTATTTTGGTAGGTAGGTGTTTATAGCATATGGCCGGATGAGGGAGTTTTGGGGGAGTGCTTTGAGATAAAATATGCCATGGAGAAGTGATAAGAATGGTCCTACATATAATGACCATTTCCTTGAGGTGGCCAAAATGGAGAACTTGAACTTTCTAAGAGGAGGACCCACTCTGCAAATACAGCCCCTTTGGTCAGCAAAGAATTGAATGACTGTTCTCCTAAATGAACTGCCGTTCATTCTCTGACACACATCGTCCAAATGAAACTATAGCAACCAAATGTCTGTAACCGGGAAGTTGGACTGAACTGTAGCATGGAACCCCAAAATGAAAAATTAAGTAGAGGAATCAGACCAGTCAAAAGGTAGGGTACAATAAAATAAAGTAATGTGAAGGAGGAAAAATATCCTTGATATCTAAATCAGTTTGTATTGCTCCTCGCTAAAGTATTTCTCTAGGGCCAATCATAAGTCAAATACTGCTTTTACACGTAAGAGTTATTTAACATATGCTCTTTCTTGCCTCATTTTCTTTCTTTTTTTAGAAAATTATTATTATGGTGACATTGTTTATTGAGATCCAGTAAGTTTCAAGTATACAATTCCCTATACAGCATGACAGAGTGATAAGGTTTAGGAACTAATCCCCAGCACTGCATCTAATTTTTATGGGAAGATTAAAACTTTAAACTGCCTCTTCTAAGCCTGTCCTATAAGATCTAACTTCTATTTATTCTCTATCCTTGTCTTATACATTTTGTTTTTCTTTCATTAACTTCTAGTCACTCTCGCCTTTTTTATATCCCTAGGACAGGCCAAGCTCCTTCTTCTTCTAAGAGAAAATGCTTAGATTTTCTCTTCTGCCTGCCTGGGTTGCTCTTCCCCTGGGTCTTTGCACATTTGCTTCTTTTAGTCATTCCCATCATTATTCACATATCATCCCACCAGAGAAACTAGGCTAAAATCCGTATTTAATATTGTCAGTCACACACTTTTTTTCTATTATTGAGTTTTAATTTCTTCATAACACAGATTGTTTTCTGAAAATAACTGATTTACTTTTTTATTGGCTGTTTTCAGATTCTCCCAATGTAATATTAAAAGTGGGAGGACAGGGACTCCGTTTTGTTAACTACTTCATGACCAGCTGTTAGGACATTTGTTAATAAAAATACAATGAATGAATGAATGTAAATGATTATTAATTGTGATTTAAAAGGGATCATTTAAATTTCACAGAAAATAACGGATGAAATGGAATTGGAGTCAGGAGGGCATGATACTAGGGACGCCAAACTGAAGAACATTTAATAAGAAATTTTTAAAACCTACAACAAGTTATAATAGAGCATTTTTATTCTAGGGTTCACTTTGAAGCTATGCTCAGTCTTCCGAGGTTAAAGTCTCTCAGAACTGCAAATCTTCCACTTGAGGAAAAGGGAACCTAAAATACTTCTCACAGATTGCTGTTTCTGGCTATTTATCTCTTGAGAATCAGGCCCTTTGAAAAAGAAATACTCTACTTGGGTGTGTTCTTTTTCTTTTTTCCTCCTCATTTTCAAAATCGAGGTGAAATTCACGATACAAAAATATTAAGCATTTTGAAGTGTACGATTCAATAACAATACATGCACAGTGCTGTGTAACTAGCACCTCTATGCAGTTCTAAAATCTTTAGTCACCACAAAATGAAATCTATACCTATAAAGGAGTTATTTACATTCCCAGCCTCCCCTTGGCCCTGGCAACCACCAATCTGCTTTGTGTGTCGATGAATTTGCCTATTCTGGATATTTAATATAAATACAATCATGTAATATGTGACCTTTCGTGTCTGGCTTCTTTCAATTAACATAACATTTGCAAGGTTCATCCATATTGTAGCATGCATCTGTATTCCTTTCATTTTTACTGATGAATAATATCTCTTTGTATAAATATACCACAATTCGTTTATCTATTTATCCACTGATGAGCATTTGGGTTGTTTTCACTTTTTGACTGTGGTGAATAGCACTGCTGTGTATTTAGATATGGCTTTAAAGGGTTGATAAACATAGCCCGTCCTCTACTCAAAAATAAGTTTAATGCTAATGGTGAGCAAAGTACAACAAACACTATTACTCTATTTTTATTGACATTTCTCTATATCATCAGTGATTAAAAAAAATCTTTATATTTTGAGTGAGTGATTGATTTACTAGAGCCCTATATTAGGGCTCAAGTACCAACTCAGAAGGAAGATAGAATACCAAATTGGGAATCCTTGTTACAAAATTTTGAAAACTGTTACTCATGTTTAATTTTTACTATGTATGTTGATGCCTATTTAGGTATGAGCTCTCTGTGGTAAGAACTGGGTCACGTCCTTCTTTGTCTTCTTGACTTTCATCCCTAAGTTTGATACATAGGAGAGGTTTGATAAATAGGATGATTTGAATAAACATATGCGTGCATGCATGCACATATAAATAAGCAAAGGAAAACTTGATGGGTGTGGAACTCTGAGAGAGTGAGTCAGCTATGCTAATTTTAAAAGAAGAAAGAAAAATAGTGAGAACTTGTACCCTCATTCAGGTACAAATGTAAACTGGTTTAAAAATGAACCCCAGTGATTTCTACCTCCTGATATTCATGTACATATATAATCCCCTCTTCTTGTCTGTGGGTTGAAGCTAATGACTTGCTTCTCATCAGTAGAAGAGTAATGGGCTATTGCTACCTAGATTGTGTTATATAAAATTATGGCATATCTCTCAGCCTCTCTCTCTCTCTCTCCTCCCCAGCTCCTTCCATTCCCTCCCCCTCTGGTTTCCTTCATTTGGTCCTTCTGGTGAAGTTAGCTGCCATACTTTGAGTTGTCTTATGGAGCAGTCCACCTGGAAAGAAAATTAGAGAAGCTTTTGTCCAATGCCAGCAAGTTACCAAGGCCCTCAGTTCAACAGCCCACAAGGAATTGAATCCCGCTATGAACCATGTAAGAAAGTTTGGAAAAACTTATTTCTCCCACTGATTCCAGTTCCAGCCCCACTTTGATTGTAGCCTGAGAGGCTGTAATCCAGAGGACCCATCTAAGCTCTACCTGAACCACAGAAACAATGAGATAATAAATGTTATTGTTTATACTGCAAATTTGAAATAATTTGTTACACAGAAATAGGTAGCTACATAGACCTGGTACATAGATGAAAGGGAAATTGGCTTCTAGAAGAGATTTTATGGTTGAGTAGGCAAAACATCCATATATGAGTCCAGCAAAATCAACAAATGCAGTGGTAGTTTTTGAATGACTGGTCTCTTTTTACATTGAGTATTTTATCTGTAGTGATCTGAAGTTGTATTATGGGTCTTAACAGTAATTACTATGTAAATCATGCATTTAATGAGGTAAATAATAATAATAATAACAATGATAATAATAATGATAATAATAATAATACTAGGTAAGGAATTTGGAAATTTGGCTGTGTGAGGCTATAGGAGAGCAAATTTGGAAATGAAGGGGAAGATGACCATATATTATTGATTAGATTCACTTTAATGTTTTTGCACAAACTGGAGTTCAGAACAAAAGTTCATGAAATTCTGGACAGTGAAAGTAATGTTTACAGTAAGGGCCCCAGTGTTCATAGCAGAAAAGCTGGACCAGCTTACCATGTTGGAAGTCCCACAGGACCTAGCTTAGTACCGTGTGGAACATTCTTGAACATTTACCTGTGAATTAAAATACTTTTATAATAGATCAATTACGTTATGAAGTATAAACTAATTCCATTCTAACATCCATTTCTGAATCCATCTTTTAGTAAAATCCTTTATTTCTAAAAATAAAGTATCTAATCCTAGTATCTGTATCTAGCAGGGAAAGAAATAAAAGGACATATTTCTAACTCTAGTGGGATCACAATGTCCACGCTGTCAGATACAGTTATGTAGCATAGAGCTTCATTTCCAATTAGAAGTAAGAATCCCTTGCTCTTGAAATCAAGAAAAAAATACAATTTGAGAAACTTTGATGAAGCTGTCATGCTCTAAAAGTCACAGATTTCTCTGGAGACAAAGGTGATATTGTGGATAAGAACAAGTCTTCATCGGTAAAGAATTCATTCTCTTAGACAAGTAAAGAAGGAAGATAAAAGTTGTTAAAATGATTCAGTAACCAAACTAACTTAGCAATGGTTCTTTTGTCACCTTTACACAACCAAGTTTGCCTCTAAAAGGAAACAGTCATTACTGCTTAATTGTTACTGAAAGTGAAAATAAATCGTTATGTACATTCGGAAATATACTTGGTGTCAAGTGTATTCACAACAATGTAGATTTTTCTTCAGAAACCACATCTGAGATTTTTCTTCAGGATATTAGTTCCACAAGAAAGGATACTATTAGCTGATACAAATTATTGTGCAATTAAAGTTGAGTTGCTTAAATTATTGTCGGTACTACACTCATTTAAAAATCTATTGACTCTACATAACAATATGTGCTCATTCAGATGTCACAGTCACACAAATGTCACATGGCCACTCAGATATTACTGGTCAGTTCTTTGCATACGTGGATGTTGCAATTGCTAAATTTTTATCTTCTTGTGGAATCGACTTCCTATTACAGAAAGCTGCTGTTTTTTTCTTTCCTTCTATAATTAATAAAATTGTCTTCTTGTCTTCTTTAGTGGTTATAAGCTTCTGACATGTTTTTGTCATGGCAGTTTTATTTTTCTGTCGATTTTTGATTGGAGTCAAGTCTAAACGATGGGAACTGATGAATTTATCTCTAAGAACTGGCACTTCTTGGCAAACTTCTTTAAGTCTTTGAATATATTTATATATTTCAAGGTTCCTTTGGCCCTATCATTTCCATCTATTTTCTTTTCCTCATATTTTTCTCTCTTCCTCATTCTCTCCCTGCACATACACTTTTTGTCTACCTTAAACTTCTTAGAATTACCTAGTCCAAATCAATAACAATGGTTTTAAACAATATTAGAGCTGGATACATTAAAAGGCCAAGTACTTGCCGTGCTTTAGTATATTGCAAAGATTACTGTTAGCCATTACTTGAATCTGCGCCCGTAACCTGAGTATAGAGACCCTTTTGAAGCTACCTATTTAAGCAAATGACATTGACTTATCAGAGGAGTTTCTTTCTTATCCTTTCCTTTTTCCTCTCCTTTTTCATTTCCTTAGCTTTGCTTTTCTTCCTTTCCTTTCTTTCTTTTACTTTCTTCCCTTTTTTTTTTTTTAAACTTAGGAGCTTTTGATGAAAGAGACAAGACCTAGACAAAATCTATTGCTAAGCTTAACTTTAAGCTGCACTGCTGCCAGTAGGTACCCTTCATTAAGTCTTTATCCAATTAGTCTTCCTTTAAAAATTAAAGGAATCTCTTACTGTTCACTGTTCCAAAAGTTATCTTCCAACATATCATTTATACCTTCACCATAAATTAGAGTTATTAGATACAGATCTTCCATTCTGCAAAGCCTGTGCAGGAAAGATGCACATACATTTTTACATTTAAAATGATCGACTTAAGAGACTAATTAGCAATGTCATTTTTGTGTAGGAATTAGCATATCTGTTATTTTATTAGCTGCTTTGAATATCAATGTGCTCCCACAATGTAAGGCATATCTCTGAAGAGTTGTTCTGACATTTCAGGTTGGTCTCTGACAGGCAGGCAGACTTAATCTGGCAGGTTTTACATGGTTGAAAGTCAAGAATTTGGCTCTTTAAATATTTAAATTGGGCAAAGGTGCTGGTTTATTTTGAGGGTAAATCTTACCTGCTTAGAATTATTCGTACCCATTTGATTGGTAAAAAAAATAGTTTTTTGCCAAGTGCAATCACATGGGTGTGATCATAGGAATGTTTAGTTCTAGAAATCTCCATGCACATGAATAAATTCATTCTAGAATTTGACATTATTGTCTTTTAGGAGATAAACTTACCTTTGGCAGAGAATGCTTTCAGGCAGCAGTATATCTTAGAATCTATCAAAATGAGTGGAAATGTGGAAAATCAAAAAAGTTATAATCTGAACAGCTTTACTGCAATGATCAACCAAATCTAAATAAGGTTTTGTTTGCATATGTAAAATCTGGACCAGATCTGCTAGAGTGGCTCTTCTTTTAATAGCAATATTTTAATCTGCCATCACTTAGAACTAAAATATATTGTTAACAGGTGTCAGAGTTACTTCCCTATCAGGAAATATCTAAAAAATAAGATTTTAGTGGTGTTTTTTAGGAATGTCTGTATTAATATGTACCTGAAACTTATTGATTAGTTATTAGTGGTGTGATAAAGCTGGTAATGCTTTTAGGAAGATCATTACATTTCTTCATGAAGGTTTAAATATTAAGTCAACAAAAAAATAATAATAAAGGACAGGGTAGGTGAGTCATCCTGAAGTCAGGTCTCACATGCAAAATAACACTGTGTAGTCTTTAATGTGAAGAAGAGGCTATAAACCCCACAGAGATATGGAAGGAATTAAGACTGGAAAGTTGCCACAGCAGATTGATCCATGGTCCATAGGTAATTAGTTGCATATGTAGAGAGATTGTGAGAGTGTCACTCTAAGAATTAATTTCTGAGGGCAAGAGAAGCAAAAACCAACTTCCTCAGCCCCATATTCTATGGCTAGTTACTCAGGCATGATAGTTTCTCTGATATTTTCTGTAACACATTCTGAAAGTGTTACACACTTTCTTCAAATTGATGCCCCCTAGAGAAGATACTTATTTTCTGAGCATTGACTAGTATCTCTTAATAACTATTGAGCTCTTGAACACAACTATTAGTTTACATTCTAGAGGTGGTTAATTCTAGGTAAAAAAAAAAAAAAAGTATATATAAGAACTAAATTTGTTTTCTTCTTCAAGGTGGATGGCTAAACATATGATTTTACATGTGATCTCTCCATCTGCAAATCTCCCTGAAAAACAGTAAAAGTACAAATAGAAATAGAGCCTTAAGAATTTGAATAGTGGGATGAAACATCAGAATAACAAATATTGGTGACTCCTAAAAATAAAAAGTAGGTGGAATGTATCAAACAAATATTAAACAAAAAAGATACTGCTAACCAATATCTACAGAATATTCATGCCAAGTATCTTTTAACTGCCTTATTTTTACCTCTGTAATTACAACAGCAGCATTTACCATCAGTTTAAAATTAGCTATGTATTCTAACAGTTGAATCCACCTGAACCAGGCTAACAGTTTCTAGTACAGATCTTAGTTTCCGAGAATAAAATCACTCATATTTTGATCTACCTGCATCCTGCCCATCTGAAAGTTAAAACTGGCAATTAGTACTCTTCAATAAAATGTCTACAGATCTGTAGAGAAAATCAGAGAGGAGCCCCAGTGGTGTGCTCACTTGATTTCTATTGCTTCAACAACTTACCCCAAAAGTGGTGGCTTAAAAAAATACAAATTTATTATTATACAATTCTAGAGGTCAGAAGTCTGAAACGGGTTTCAACAGTCTAAAATCAAGGTGTTAAGAAGGCTGCATTCCTTCTCAAAGCTCTAGAGAATTTAATTCCTTGATTTTTGTTTGTTTGTTTGTTTGTTTTTCTGGCTTCTAGAGGTCACCTGTATTCTTGGTTTGTGACTCCCCTCACTCTTTCTCACACTGCATCACTCTGACATACTCTTTTTCTCCTTCTTCTACATTTAAGAACCCTTGTAATTATACTGGACTCACAAGATAACCCAGGATTATCTCTGTTTAAGCTCAGTTGTTTAGCAACCTTAATTCCATTTGTTAATTTAATTCCTCTTTCCCATGTAATATAATATAGTTAGAGTTCCATGCATTACTCATGGATATCTTTCAGAAACCATTCTTTTACCTACCTTACAAGCTACATGTATAAATAAATCTAGTACTTTGTCCATAAACATGAAAAAACAACAAAGATTATTTTGGAAACAAGAGCAAAATTATCAAAATCAAAATCACCAAATGAAACAATTGATGAAAGAGGAAACAATACTTATTCAGAAAGCACAATTTAAAAGTATGTATTTAATTAATGTTTTCAGAAAAAATATAAGATGTTACAGTCGTGAAATAAGAATAAACTGAAATGTAAAAAGAACAATCACAAATTAAAAAGGGGTCCTCGATAATGAAAAATATGACAATCAAATTATAGTAAAAGAAGAATTAGATAAAAAAGTTAAGAAATCTCCCAAAACATAAAGTGAATTGACACAGCCATGGAAAATAAAAACCAAACACTAAGATAACTGATAGGTTAATTTGGGAGGAGCAATTTGTCTAACTGGGCACTGAGAAAGAGAGATTAGAGAACAGATAACTTACATGGGAAGAAATATAAATAAAAGAAATTTCCTATGGATTTCCTTCTTTTCCTCTCTTGCCTTCTGTCTCCCTTGGTTATTTTTCTTTGCTCGATAGCACTAACTGCCATATGTGATTTCTTATAGAAATATGATTATTTGTTTATTTTTATGACCCAGTTAGAACATAATCTCAATAAACAAGAAATTAGCTTATTTATTATAAGCTCTCACTTATGCTTAACACATAATAGATGCTCAATAAATTTAAGTTAGATGAATGAATTTTTGCCTAATAGTAAGTTTGTGTTTGATGAAAAAAGACAATCTCTTTCTCCTTTCTTCTGCCCTTCATTCTAGAGAATTCACAGTTGGTTTATGAAACCAACATTTAGGCTTGCCTTTGGGTCTTGAGGATTCTATTGTGCTATTTCTTTCTCTTTTTTTTGTTTTTTTGTTGGTTTTTTTTGTTGTTGTTGCTGTTGTTTTTTAGGCAAGGCAACCCTTGGTTGACCTCACAGATTGCAAGGACATTGTCAATTTACAATCCCTTATTATTATTATTATTATTATTATTATTATTATTATTATTATTTTACACTTCCAGCACCTGGTCTTCCTAGGTGGTCTCCCACTCAAGCACTAACCAGGCTCAACCCTGCTTAGCTTCTGAGATCAGACGGGCAAGCTTGTTCAGGGTATCACAGGCATAGATTATTCTGCTAGTCTTAATATTTACTAGACTCTATATTTTAAAGTAAAGAGACTGGCATGTTTATTTTGAGTGTCAAATGAAAAGTTATTTAGATACTTGACTTCCATGCATACTCAATTTTCAAATATGTCTTTGAGAGAGAAATGATACCTAATTCCTTAGCTCCACATTCAGAGTTTCAATAACTTGAAGTTTTCCAAGAGTAGACATTTATTTGACAACACTGTGGTGGTAGGGCGGTAAAATTTTCTTGCTCTACTTCTGGGTTCTTGGCTGAGGTCCACCCCTGACATGTCCCCTGTAGTACAAAAGATAGATTAACAAGAGAAAAGCAAACAGAAGTTTAATTATATATATATATATATATATATATATATATATATATATATATATATATCCTGTATACATGTGAGATACCCAAGAAAACTTAGTAACTCTCTGAAATGGCCCAAGCCATCGCTTAAATACCATTGCCAGCTAAGGATGAGATGTTGGTGGGTGGGAAAGCCAGTTATGAAAGGCTATCAGGAAAAATGCGATAAACACTGGTAAGGTGTTGAGCATATTTAGGTCTTTGCCTTCCCCATTGATAAGAGTTTCTAGAGATTTAGTTATCCTCCTCTTCCTGGTACAGAGAGGGAGATACCCTTACAAATAGAGATTTCCCTTATAAATATAAGTTTCTCTTATAAATAGGTAACTTCTATTCAATTTTCAGAGCTTCTCCTGTGTCTGCTGTTTCTTAAAAATAATTAGATCACGATAAACCTTATGCCAAAGTGGCATATTTTGGGGTGACACATTCTTCTCCCCTTCAACACTTATAGTAATAAGAAATTATAAAACTTCCAAAGCCATTAAAATATTTTCTGAAATTGTTAGAGTTCTGCTTACTATATTTTATTCCTATTAAGTCAGAGCATTACCAAATGAGTATAACCGGAAGGTATATGACCCCAAAAGTTTGCACCAGTAATAAATATTTCACTTATATTTGTTAATGCAGAATTTGTGTTGGTGGAGGAGTAGGAAATGATATAATACAGTTTCTGTATTCTCTCCCTTGGTGTTAGTTAAGCCTAAAGTATAATAAAAATTGCACCCCCTAGCTTTAGACTATTATTTAGCAGGATTGTGTAGTTAGGCTAAAGAATATAAGATTCATATTATTGTTAATTGTAATTATTTTTGTTCGTATTTATTTATTTATTTGTTTTAATCAGTGTAAATTAGGAATTTGGGCATGTTATAATCCTAACCTGTGTAAGAATTATGACATTGTTCTACCAGTAGGAATAAAATACATCATAGGTTTTAGGAACTTTTTAAAAATCTATTTATTTGAACACCATGGAATGAGCTTATAACAGGCCTCTCCAAGATGTTCCACTTTTGTACATGAATGATTTTGAGCTGCAGGCAATAGAGACCCTGTGGGCTCAGGAGAAACTTGTTTCTCCCTTTGCTACCTAAAAGAATGTAAATTGAGACCCCTGTCCATAATAAGAGTTATTGTTAGAAATAACATTTTATGACCTCTCTAGAGAGAAGTGCTGATACTAAACATCTGCTTTTCTTGTCGTTCTGTGAATGACCTTCTTGCTCCAAAGCATTGTAGGGTGAAAACCAAATTTCCCTCTATATTTTTAGGTTCCTCCAGCTGTTCTAATAATTAAATTGACATGAGAGAGGTTAACAAGAGAACATCAATAAATTTAATTACATATGTACATGTGGGATCCCCACATACGTGAGAAAATCAGAGACCACACATACATGAGAAGTGCAGACAGAGAAAGTTAAAATAAAATGTATATGGCAAGAATGAGGTAAAATGCTTTGAGGCTTCAGCGGGGAGGAAGGTCATTAGCAAAACAATAAGAGCAGATGTTCAGCAATTAGATATTTGCCCTGCCCTATAAATAGGTCATAAAAAGTTACCTCTGATAATAACACTTATTATAGGCAAGGCCCCAAATTAAATTCCTCCTGGCATTTAAGAAAGGAGCAGAAGTTTCTTCAGGGCTCACAGGGTCTCAGTATCCTTCTGCTCGAAATAATTCACATGCCCAAGCGTCACAGCTTGGAGAGGCCTGTTCTGAACCTCTTCGGTGTCTTACATCATCCCTTGGCTCAGGATACAGTATACACCTCATTTTACCTTTTTATCTTTGAACTGTTCATGTATGTGGGGTTCTCATAAGTAAATATGTATTTAAATTTGATTATTTTCTCTTGTTAATTATTAGACCAGCCAAAAGAACCTAGAAGGGTAAAATAAAATTTGTCAAGGTAGGATCTCAGCTTTGCTTTATCAACATTTATTTTTGCAGTTTTTTCATAGAGCCAGCACTTGATAATTCAAAACATTCTACAATATTATTTTGATTACCAATGATAAAGAGAAATTTGCCAAAAATTACATTAGAAAATGAAATTTTATAATTACTTAGAATTGTTATTTTATTATAATATTAGCTGTTTCAGATTTGCTCAAATATAGATTTATCATATGAGACTCTTGTTCATATGTAAAAGGAAAAAGTAAATGAAGTAAATAGGATAATGCATCATAAATCTCTTCGCATTGATACATCTAGTTTTCAGATATGTAAAACTATAATGCATCCTTTAGTGATAAGACATCAGTTTATTTCCTAAAAGCCCCTAGAAGAGGTCCTGCTTTGCTTCAAGGAGACGTATTCACACTGCAGAGCCTTGAGTCTGGGACAGAGTGATCTTGTCTGAAGAATTCTTGATGGGGGGCCCATCTTCTCCAAAGATTTTCACAGAAGAATTGACTTGTTGAGTTCTCAGAATTGTGAGACTTGTATATCCCATCATGCTGCCCTTATTCTGTTAACTCCTGGGAGCTGAAATAAAAATGTGTTTTGCTCTATCCTGCCATAGTTCCATTAACAATCAGGAAATCAGAAAAGGAAGGAAGAGCAATAATGAGTGAATAGGATTGAATGATTTTTTTTTTAAATGTAGATCATTATCTTAATAAGCAGAATAGGTTTTGGAGAAATATTCAAAGGATAAGAGAAGATACCTTTGGCAGGATCATTAAAGGACATGTCAATCCCCAGGTGATTTTCTTCTTATTCATCTCCCTTCCATAAGAATCCTTTAAAATAATATCTTATTTTCCCTTCTCCTCAAGTATATAAAGATCTTTTAGAGGTATAGTATCTTATTATTCAAAAGTCTGAATAAACTCCAACAGTCTTAGGATTGTACTGAAGCCAGACTTTCATATTAAAAAGATCTCCACTGAGGAATTAGTAAAGGTTTGTTCAATACTTCCTCTGGGAAGACGATTGCATTATGAGTCAGAAGTGATTACAAGATGTGAATACACAAACATAAATCTGTGGTTATCGTTTAAGGAATGCAAACATGACCCAGAAATAGGCTGAATATCTTTTTACATAACTGTATGTTTTTTGAAATATGTATTTAATATATTTTTGAGCTTTTTGTTTTACACTGGTTGTTCTCTGAACTTTTTGATAGAACAGGTCTGACTCACTAAGCAGAGACTAGAAGTAGAAATTTCACTACTAAGCCTGTGTCCCATCTGTAGTCACCAATATTCCTCTCACAGGAAGAATAAACTGGAATATTGGAGAAGAGAAAGGCAATACAAACCCATTGAGTATTCTGCAAAAAGATGATTAACATTTTCTGGCTAGGCCTTGAAAGCACACCAGATTCTCTTTTTAATACTGTTTAGAAGAACATATAAAAATGAGGAAACCTGGGTGTTATTTAAAGGACATTTTTAACCTACTGTAAGAGTTTCCCTTAAAAATGAGTGTGGGAGTTTCCTTCCCTTGAAGCTCTTTAACAGAGAAGTCAGAATCTTCATACTCGAAATGCATAATTTTGGCGTGGAGCACAAACACAAACATATATCTTGTGTAGAGGGAAGAATCCACTGATTCAAGGAAATTATTGTCCAGGAAATTATGGGATATGATCTGTACCTCTCCTTAGGACTCAGTAGTCCACAGAAAAATGTAGTAGGAGGTAGGAAGCCAGAAGCCAAGAGGGAGAAACAAGGAGAACATAATGAATATAATCTCACTGGAATGGATCCCAAAAGAGGGTAATTATTGACTAGAAAGAAAAGCAGCAACTGCAGAATGAAACAAAAAGAAAGAGGATAATTAAGGGGAGAAAAAAAAATACTGTTTAAGAAAGGCTGAAAGAGAATTCAAATACATAATGATTTGCAGTCAAAGAAGTAAAGCCCTAGAAATATATAACTGGAATAAAATATGTGCAGAGTATGGTGACATGTCCTCTAGTCAGTATAAGAAAGGACAAAAAAAGATCATAGACCAAGCTAAAGAGGACAGGAGAGTATAACTGAGATAATGAACTTCTTTGGATGACTGGAATAGACACATTTTGTTTTACTTTGCTTTCTTTGATCTGTTAGTATCTCCTTGAAAACTACTCCTCTGCTTTCTAAAAGAAAGTAACATGTTGTATTCAATTCATTTAGTTTGGACTTGGCTCCACCTCTCCTAAATCCCCAAATTGATGCAGTGCCAGCTAATGTAAACCCTCTATGTCCCTGGCTGCCTTTAAAGATTCAGGATGCATACGTGAATCAAGCCAGGGCGTCAGAGGTTTCCAAAGGTCTTTACCTGAACTATTAACAAAGACTAGTTTTATTTTTCCCCCCTCAAAGTTCTCTAAGGTAGAAGCATATTAGACTATTGGTCACCATTATTATGTTAACCACTTGGAGAGTATGTGTGTGAGAGCAATGGAAGAAAAGACAAGGATCTGATTTCATTATTTGTGAACTTTTATTCATACCTTAAGCTACTCCTCACACTCATAGAATTGAGGTATTTGAGCTAACCTATTCTTTCTCATTCAACTTGAGATAGCATAAATTCAGTTCTTGTGTTTGCAATGGGAGGTGTACTTCTTTAAATGAAGTTTTGTGTGTGTGTGTGTGTGTAGGTGTGGTAGGTGTGTGTGTGAGATAATGATAATAAAATGTGTTGATGAGAAAACGAGTTGTGGTTTACCAAAGCCCATTATATAATAGACATTTTATTTTCTTCCTCAGGGCTTCATTCCAGAATTCACATTTTATTTTAATGTTTAACATGCAACAACAATTCTCTAATAATCCTATCTCTAAACCCATATCCAGCCTCCTCCCTACACACACACATACACACATACACACACAAAACACACACACATACACACCCCTTCTCAACAGAATTATCTACATAGAGCTTAATTTTTTTACTATTCAATTTACAATTAATAAGCTCTGATTTACTTTTTTATGCACTTTAATTTGACTTATGTTATAACAACTCAAGCGAAATACCCACATTAATACAACAACAACTATCATGTGGACAACCAATAGTCAATTTAATAATCAGATTCTCCTTTAACTGAACCTCTCAGGAACTTAAAATTATTCTTCAAATTTTCCTTAGAAGCAAACTCTAATATTGAACTTCCTGTGTACCAAACATAATCTGAGAGCTTTAAACATATTAGTTCATTTAATTCTCACAACAACATTCTGAGTTAGTAAGGCTATCATCACACTTTACAGAAGAGGAAATTGAGTACCACAAAGAAAGTGACTTTCCCATGACCATCCACATAGTTTGTGGAGACTAGATTAGAACCCATACATTTTGGTTGCATTCTGTTCTCGTAAACTCTACATTACACTCTCCTCTGCCTTATACTTTCTAAACATGTTTTCTTCTCCTAGCTCCTGGCATGTTATAATTTTCTGCTTTTCTTATCAGATATTTTTTCTTTGTTTCCCTTTTCCTTTTTCTTTATTTTTTGGTCCTCTTTTTCTACAGTTGGTCTAAATTTTGAGATGCTCCAGAGTTCCATTTGAATCACTTCCTTCTGTAAAATCTCTTCTGTCAATATCATTTAGTTGAACTATTTGGAAAATTAGCAATTTACTATTGACTCCCAAATCTGTGTCAGCATTCCTCAGTCCTCCCAGAGTGCCCATAGGCATCTTCTCTTTGAAGTATAACATCATAAGTATAATCTGTCTATGTCTTCAAACCCACAAGCCCCTATTCAAATAATATATATAAAGCAAAGCATTTGTCTTCCACAGAGTTCTCCACTTATTTTAGTGACACCATCACCCATAGAGATCCTTAAGCTAAAAATCTTTGTGTCACCTTTGATTATTTTCTTTTTCTCATCTTTCATAGGAAATCCATTTATCCTTGTTGGTTCTACCTCCAAAATATGGATATACTCCCTTAGGTTTTCTTTATCTCTAGTACTACTTCATAGCTTGTCAGTACTGGGCTCCTAACCAGTGTCCTTTCTTCTGTGCTCGTCTCTTGGTAAGACCTTCTCCTCGTAGTAGCCAGTGATTTTAAAAAAGAAAATCAAATATGTTGCCCACCACTGCTCACATTAAGCCCTTCAAAAGTGCCCCTTGGACTTAGAATAAATGTGTCAAATTTTATGCAAAGCTTAAATATGCTTTGCCTTCTGCTTACATCTATCTTTACTTCATTTCAGCCATACTTATTTTTTTGTTGATCCTTGAATATGTCATATGTGTTTCATGTTCAGAGTCTTTTTGATTTTTATTTTTCTCTTTGAAAGGCATTTACTCACATTTCAAGTCCCAGCTCCAATACTACCTTTCAGAGATGCTGTATGTGACGTTCTCATTACTCTTTATCACTTAAACTTGTTCATTTTCTTAGCACCGTCACAGTCTGTCATTATGTTGTTTATTTTCTATAGTTATTTATTTATTCTCTTAAATACAAAAAATGGAAGCTCTGTGGGAGCAGACATTGTCTATCATTTTTATAATTTCATCTCCTATACCTAGAATACTACCCACCATAAAGTAATTACTTCTTAATGAATACATGAATAAAAATTATTTCATGAAGTGAAGTTAATCTAATTAGCTTTTACAATAGGCCTATGATACAGAAGCTGAGAATCTGAGAACTTATTTTATTTATGTATTTATTTATTTCAACAAGACACAGATCTCATGAGATTTAAAGCTCTGATTACAACTCTGATATGGATGAATTTTCTAACCCACTACATAATTTTATTCCCAACTGAGATAATATATTTTTAATCTGTTTAAATGGATAATTTGGCAATTTAATAGGAGGAACTTGTGGTGCTGTAGTGTATGTAGCCTAAGTATCCTTAAATTTTCCAGTTTTCTGTGGCATCTCCTTTTTTAAAATATCCAAAATAAACAAGACAAACAAACACTCATGTCCAGTATCTGAGGTGACTTTGGAATTAAAATAATAATAAGAAGAATAAGAATAATATTACAAATAGCTAACACATACACAGTGTTGACTATTTGCCAAGCATTATTCTGAGAACTATGTTTGCTTAAATACTCATACATCTAAATCCTGTCCCTTTCAAATATTTTCAAAGCCTTTATGGAAAGTGTCAATATATCTTATCTGCCACTTACTACCTTTTATTCCAAATAACTATTTTAGGTTGCTCCTCTGTTTCACTCCTTCCTCCCCCAAATCTTGCCACATAGTCGTCCAGCAATTTTCATATGCTTTTTCTCTAAAGAAGTAATATATCTTCCATGTTCATTTCTTCAAATATATAGGAAAAAGCTAAAGGATGTAACAAATTTCACAAAGGATTTAGAATATTTGGAAGGCAACAAATACAACGACAACGTCAACTGATTAGATTTCACTGCTCTAAACGCCATTAGCTAAAACACATGATGCTGTGTCCTTACTAGTGCTCTCTCTTTCTTCTATGCTCACAGGACACATCTCTATTTACTTCAGCTTTGAGTGTTTAATTTGTAGATAATACTTGAATAAGCTGCAACTTAAGATAGGTGATTATATAAGGATTATGACTGATTATTTATTTCATGTTACCAGTTAACAGTAGGAGGGAAAGAAAAAGATTGCAACTAGGATGCAGGACATTGAGTTTGCCTTGTCTGTTGAATTCAGTAAGAAACTCCAGTCTTGTGAGGGAATATATTGCTTAGAACTTAGAAGGAAAAAAATCCGTTGTATGCATTGGGACATGTTGTCAAGTGGTATATAGCTAACACATAGTTACCCCAGTAATCTTAGGAGTTTGGAAGGAGACTAAGAAAAATTTATACCTGTTAGTACATCATATGTCATTCACAGGAGTTGTACTAAATTTAAGAAAGTTAGACATGAAAGTCCAAGCATGAGCAACTTGAACAAATTGTCTTGGAAAAAAAAAAAAAACTCTTTTATTTCTCATCCAAGAAAGTTTCTTGATACAGTTTATTAGCTAGTTATTGGTAGTCTACTGCTCCAAAAGGGCATAGTCATCTTAAACACAAATATATACGTTTTCAAACTATTTTGTTCATAGCTTACATCATTCCATGATGCTTCTTCAGCCTATAAAGAAACGGTATCCTAGGAAAAGTAACATATTTTGGAGCAATTAATGGATACTGATAATTAATTTGTATTTACATGGACTAATCTGTGAATCTTATGGAGACATGGCATTTTATTCTGTATAGACCTATTCAATGGTGAAAATATGAGTTAACTGTTAAAAAAAAAAGAGTCAGCTTTAGAGAAGTTTAGGTGATTTATGTATATCTGATGACACTTTAATACAAAGCATAAAACAAAGATTATTTAAAATGTGATGTTGACTAACAAATTATAATGTATTTTATAATCTTTAACTTAGGGTAAAAACAAACTTTGAGACATTAAATATAAAAGAAATCTCAAGGCTTTTCATAACTGTGTAGAGTTCTTAAATTTTTCACAATAAGAACCACGTTAACTATTCTTGACCACTGTGGTTTATAATCACTACAATCTAAGTGCAGCAACTGGACTGATATTTGACCTAAGTCATCCTCTGCACATTGATTTCAATAAATATTTGTGAATTTATGTTTGAGGAAAGTGTCATTTTTTTTTCTAGAATTAAAACTTTAGGTAAATGTAGGCTTTAGAAATATACATTTTGCAAAAACAATTTTTGGAAATGATTGAATTAAACCATGTCTACAAGTAATAGCACTATACATACAGTTTCTTAAAATTAAACTAATTAGTATGCTAAGTGGAAAGTATGCAACTTTGTTATAAAAATCTGAGTTATGTATTTATTTGATTTATCATATTAATCTATTTATAAACTTTTCTTTTAGAATTTTATTGCAATAATTTAACAAATCTATGTCTCAATTTATAGTTCAAATTTTCAGGTTAGAGTTAATTCACTTTTAAGTTTTCTAAATTTAGGACACAGTTTTGTTTGTAATCATATAGTCTGGACTTCTAAAAGAAGTCGGAATCATGAATATTGTCATTTTAAAAGATTCATTCTGATTTATTCTTACAGAGCTTTGAGATGCTGATATATACATTTTTATGAAATTTATTTATTCATTCAAAAATCTTAGGAGGTGTGTACTAGATTAAACTTCCATGTTTATTTTGTGTGAGATCAAAGACTTGGCAATCCCTACCTTAAAGGAATTTATTTAAATCAAGAAATATGGTGTGGATAGAACAAGCTAGCTGAATTTGAATGAGTTTAGAAGTCTTTAATCAAGTATGAGTTTGTGATATGATCAAATTAATACTTAGTGGACAGGAAATGGAAAACACTAAAGTTGCTAAAGTTTGTATGTACCCAAAGCCTTAGAATTGTTGAAAGATAGCCAGTGGGTATCTCAAACTAAGTTGACCTCAATTGAAAGTAACGTACGCTTCTAAATAAAATCCTTTTGCATGTAATTTCACATAGTTAAAATTCTATAATTTATAAATTTTAGTATGTATTTATTTATCTAGTTAAATAAACAATAAACCTATTCTGTATTCTTCAGAGTGAAAGTATTTTCGTCAAAATTTCCTTCAGGAATTGAGATTTATGTTCTCCAGTGATATATAAACCAAATGTAGGTATACAGAAAATGTTTTTAGATATTTTTGATCAAGTAATAAAAATAGTGTTCTACTTTGTGCATATTAAATACACCAAATAAAAGAGAGCTCTGTACTTTAATATGTATGTTATTGAATTAGCTTATCTTTCTTCACATTATTAAAATTTACTTATTCATTACTACTAAAGTTTTACTTAACTTTGTGATAAACCTTCTCTCAATTTTATATTTATTGATGATCTCAAGATCATCAATTTGGTTCTAGGCCTGACAAGAGAAAATAGATGACACTTAAAATATACCATATCAATCAATTCCGTTTGTTTTCTAAAAAATATTTAAATAAAAAAACAAAGATTCAACATTCTTATAAGGAGACCTAGTCTTCTCTGTTAAGAAGTTATTGAGTTAAAAATGGTTTACACGAAATCTAGCTTTCTGGAGAATAAAACATTGATGTAAGGGAAAAAGAACTAGTTTGGTATTAGAACTGGTCTACTTGCATAATTTTCTTCTGCCATTACCAGCCATGCATGTCAGGAACAATTATATGGTAGTCTATATTATTCATGATTTCACTGTCCATGGTTTCAGTTCTCTGTGGTCAACCAGGGTCTGAACTAATAAATGGAAAATTCCAGAAATAAACCATAAGTTTTAAATTGCGTGCCATTCTGAGTAGTGTGATGAAATCTTTCATTGTCCTGTTCCTTCCTACCCAGGTATGAATCATCCCTTTGTCCAGTGTGTGTATGCTCTATGTACAGTACAATAAAATATTTTGAGAGAGATAGAGAGGCCACATTCACATAACTTTTATTATAGTATATTGTTATAATTGTTCTATTTCATTGTTGGTTATTTTTGTTGATATCTTATGCTGCCTAATTTATAAATTGAACTTTATCATAGATATGTATGTATAGGAAAAAACAGTGTATTTAGGATTCAGTACTATCCATGGTTTCAGCCATCTACTGGGGTTCTTGGAACATATCCCCCATGGATGAGGGGACTAGTGTACCTCTCTGCAAGCCTTAGCTTCATCCAGGGTACTTTAGTTGCAAGCTCAGAAATTAACTCTAGTTTATCCTTAATAGTCTAGAGAAGAAGTCACAGTCTAAATAGGACAGTAAAAGAGAGATGGGAAAACATGTGTAGCAAGAATCATAACCAAAGTCAGGGATGATCTAGTCTACATACTGACGTTGCCACTGCAGTGATTGTTTATCGGTTCTCCCCATGTCCCTACACAAAACTTGGAGTTACAGGGAGCTCATGTGATTTGCTCACCTTGAGCATGAGAGTGAAGAATTTCTGTATTACTTTCCACCAAGATTACACAAAGTGAGAGTTTCTTGAATGGGAGATCAGAGAGCTCCCAGGAAGTGTGTGACTTAGGGTTGAGTTTACTCATATGTAAAAGCAGGTTTGTAATAATTAGCTAAGAGTATTATCAATAACATTAAAACAAACTTACCTAGTACAGAATATGACATATAATGTGGTTAAATTTGTATCAATTAATGGGAAAATGTAAAGAATGTTTAAATTTGATAGCAAAAAAAAAAAATAGTCACTTTAAACAAGGAACATATGGAAGACAGAAAATTTGATAAATAACATGTGCTTGAGTTTGGGCTTCTCTCCGATGTGTAGGCTCTACTTTAAATCAAAAGATGATGCAGATCCAGGAGGATTTGATTATCACAGCATAATATGTTAGATCTGACGATCTTTTGTCAAGCTATTATTTATGAAGCTTTTTTCTTCCAAAACTGACTTAAGTAGCACCTTTCATCAAATGGAAAAGGAATATCAAAAGCACATAAGGTCACTATTACAAAAAGGAATCCTACTGGCATGTGCAAAGTCTCTTTGCTTGGCAGTGGCAAAATATATAATCCTATGATAGTGAAAGAAAATCTGCTTGTTTGTCTCAGAGTTTCTATGAATCTATATGGTCATAGCTTGACTTTGAAGCCAGTCCTTGACCTATTCAAGATCTCAAGTAGGAGTAAATACCACCCAGTGCTGAAATAACATAAAAGTAATTCAATTCAGTGTTTACAGATGGTCTCCATCTTAACCATGGTTTGATTTACAATGTTTCAACTTTATGTTAATGTGAAAGCTATATGTATTCAGTATAAACCATACTTTGGATTTTGATTGCTTCTCAGGATAGCGATATGCTGTATGGATACCCTCACATGAGCTGCAGTTCCCAGTCAGGCCTGTGATTAATATGGTAAATAACTGATTCTCTATAGCGTATATATAGTGTTAAATGATGTTGCCCAACTGCAGGTTAATGTAAATGTTCCAAGCACGTTTAAGGTAGGCTAAACTAAGTGATGTATTAAATGCATTTTCAACTTAATGATATTTTCAACTTACTGTGGGTTTATCAGGAGGTAACCCTATCATAATTCTAGAAGCATCTGTATTTATAAATATAACAGGCAGGAAACTTGCATATCTTCTCTAAAGAATTCTCAAAAATGTAGAAATTTCAATTATAATATATTATAATTTATTTAAATTATTATAATAAGGGAGTAATATCATGTGGTAAGATTTGCAAAAACTTTTTTTTAATGGATTATCTAATTGAAAGTCCTCAGGTTGAATCTCAAAAAATGCATTGGAAATCTTTATTTCATTCTAATATGAAAATTAGAAGTTGGATAATATGCTCTTTTCAAAGTTTATTCTTTTATATGTTTATTTGGTTATTCATTGTTTTTATTCCAAAACACTTTATTTTAATTTTCTAACTAATTTCCCAGAATACAACGTAATGGAAACCCACTGAAACTGTTGAATAATGTCTTGATATCAAGATACATGAACCATTAATATTGATGTGTGGAGCTAACATTTAGTTTAGAATTTTTGTTACTATTCCTTCTCTCTGTTGTACTTTTGCTCTTGTAGCTTCAATAGCGATATAACCAAATGATAGTGATTTGACCATTAACTCAGGGTTGTAAAGATACAAAACTGGCTAATAATTTATCTGGGAATAAGTATCTAGGGATATAATTTATCTTAAAATGTTCTTAATGAGTTAAATAGAAAACTAAAATACTTGGATCTATTGAGAAAAAAATTAAAAAATAACAAAATTGAATAAAAAAGGAATGTCTTTTTGAGTTGAACGTAATTAGACATTTCAATACTGATTAAATTTAAATAACATAAATCAGGAAGCATCTTTTAGATTGAATTCCAAATTATCCAAGGGTTTTCTTTTGCTTTAAATCACAAGTTAATGACAACATTGAAAACTTGTGATACTGATTAATGTTAGCTTTAAACAACACATGAAATGCATTCATATCCATAAAATGTAAGTCTAGTCTCATTTACTAATAACCATAAATGATCAGTCATCAAGACACAATGAATCAACTAAACAAAAAATTAGATTTGTGGTTTGAGGCATAGAAGAAATGTAGGTCCTAAATGTAGGTTTCTAATTGTTTTACCAACTGGTACATTCGACTTGGCATTTAGTCTTCTGAATGATACAGAAGCTCAAATAGTGCCGGACTTAAATTGAATTTTGGCTTTTGGGTAGGAGAAAAAAGAATAAAGAAGAATAACTCAATCATTTGAGGGAGTTTATTGCCAATTCTAATAAATATTCCTAAAAGAATAAGCCTTTAGACTTATGGATGACTTATTTAATATTTAATAATGGTTACCTAATTTGTAGCCAACAATTTGCAAGATATTTTGTAAGTAAAAGAAAAAAAAATCTTTAAAATTATACTTTTGGGGGGGAATATCTCTATATGGTTTCCTTTCTCTAACATTCAGTTTGGTTATATATTTATATATTTATTATAGTTACATCTTTAAGATATATATTTGTTAGACTAAATTAAAGATGTTTTGACACTCATGTGGCTTATAAAAGACTGAATATCAATTAACTACTACAGTAAGAGAGAATAAGAAAAAGAATTTATCATTCTTCTGCTGATACTCTAATTTCAATACTATTCTTCTTATAATCTTTTCTTCTTTAAAGACTTGTACTCATCTGAGACACCTTTGACAGAAAATCACATCTGAGGTAAAGAGATTTAAATTTAACTAAAGGCTTCTAAAAGTCTTATTATTACTTGTAATGACAATATAACCTATTAATGACAGAAGCATTTAGCAAACCTGTTTCTGTTTTATTAAAGAAGCTACTAGTTTATTCAAACCTGTTGTAAATGTTACTAACTAGCACTAGTTCTCTCTTTATGCTCTGCAATATATATATATATATATATATATATATATATATATATATATTTTTACTATATATACTCCAAGTGTTTTCACTATCATTAAAAGTCTACTCTTTTCTCTTTCGCCCAGAAGAATTCCTCTGCCTATGGCAGACTAATTAATTGTTATTGTGCAGAGTCAACACATGCCCCGCCTCCTCCTAATGGCAGCAGATTTCTGTTACTCCAGGAAGGGATTATTGCTCTCTACAATTTAGTTCCTTTAGTGGTCATTATATTCATAGCTCTCTGAAATCTTTAAATGTATCAACATTTTATTTATGTATTTTCATTAGTTTTGTTACTTGTGATAGTGAAATTAATACTTAAATATACATTAGTGCATTTTTTTTTAAGTTTTATTTTTGTCTCAATATTTTAGGTGACTGCAGTAAGGTTTCGGGGTATCTATTCCACAATATTATTGGAAACAGAAGGCCAGCTCGTTCTCTCTGATATCATGATTACATTCTCTCTGATATATTTGCATGTGTTCTTGCTCACCACCTCCTGCCCTGCTTCTTGAAAACTAAGACCTTCTATAGGTTACCAAACAGCACCTGGGATATTGTCCGGACACTGGTGACGTAAAGATCATAATAGATTGAATTTCTAGTTTCCTCAAATTCTTTATTTTATGTCATAGGGCACATAAAATTATTCATATTCTTTACTCCTAGGAAAACTAACCAGAGTAATAGCTTGAACCTAGAGATGGCTTATGTGTGGTTCCAAAATTACCTTCCATCTAATTTTCCAGAAAGGTAAAAACAAAGTATTATCCAGTGAGCTAAATTCTCAGCAGGGGAACAAAATTTTAAGCTGGTTGCCATGGTAATTCCATTCCTGTATGCAATTCTCACTCAACTTAGCTTGATGGCATTTGGACTGAGTAATGAAATGGAAGGAAAGGACTGATAATTTTACTTGCTTCGAAAATATCCACAGTTAGAAGTGTATGTATTTCACTCCTTTTTATCCTTCCCTCATTTTTTTTCTTTCTCCAAAGGCTACTACTTTCACAACTAGTATCATAATTCTACTGGATGTATCCATTTAAATACCTTCACATTGAGACTAATATTAGATTAGGATACTATACCGACAGGTAAAAATTTGGATCCTGATTATTATTCATGGGCCACAGGTAGTACATTATCGACATCTTTTACTTTGAGCTAATTGTGATCTGTTATACCCTATAAGAGCTGTATTTCATGTCAGAATAAGAATGTTCACCTGATCTTCTCCCATTTGCCTGTCTGGGCTCACAAATTTGACACTGGTACTTAAAGTGAATACTACTTTCAGTTTTTCCAGAGCATCAGCATCACCTATGGAAATATAGATATATCATATCTGTCTGTCTATTATTTATCTATCTATCTATCATCTATCTATCTATCATCTATTATTTCCATAGGTTATTGCTTTCCAGAGATGAGATGCTGTCACACATATTAGAGAAATGTGCCACAGATGGTTATAGTTACTGTATCTAGGTAATAAATTAAAGAATCAAAGATAAATGTAGGTATCTATCTCCACATTCTTTTCTTTCTCCATTCTTAAATTTAATTTTGTTTTCTGCCTTTAGCCCTATTTCTCTACAAAATATGACAAAACCAAATGATGACAAACATACTTCAAAGGACATCAAAACAAAAATTTTGGTTACTATATGTGTGTGGCATTTGGCTTGGTCTTTCTCTTCCAACAGACATTCTTTTTTCTCAGATAGAAATGTAATGATTCCATATGTGCCTTGTGAGGAGATTGGTGTAAGGATCAACTGGAATATGTCTGTAAAAGGTAACAAATTCAACATATGCATTTTCCTGTTATCGCAGGTGACTGCTATACTGTGCACAAGCATGACTTTTGCATTTCCTCACACTCAAATTCCTAAACGCTCTTTGTGGAAGACTTCTTTGTATAATTGAATATGGAGGTGAGAAAGAGGGGTTGCGCTAATGCAATATTGAGCATACACAGGGGGAAATGATCTTTATAATGACTGTTCTGAGAGGCTACTGCTCATCTGGTTCTCACTTTCAGCATTAACGTCTTCACAATTGTCAATTTGGACTCATTCCAGTTAGCTCTAATTTATTGACTAGAGCTTTTCTTTCTTTATAATTATATAAGGTAACTAAAAGCTTAACTAATGACAACTAAATCCATGAGAAATACACAAATATAATTCTAGAATTGGTTCTAAATATATTTAACAGATTATAAATACCTACACAACTTCTGACATAAAGTTCTAGTTCCTATTCTTTAAGGAACTGATAGAACATTACCAGAGTTGTTAAAGGAAGATTTTTTTAGTTACATGTTGCTTTCCTGGTTTGGTTTTCATTTCTTCCAGATTTCACTTATTTGTCTTCCAATTGTTCTTGTACCACTCAGTCCACACTGGGACAGGTTGGTCCTTTTTCTTAGAGCCCTTGTTCTGTCTGAGGAAGATGTGAACGCTTCTACTTACAGTGAATTTCTAGAGAGAACTTCTCTCTTCAGTATGCTCTATAAAGTATCTACTGTTTATTTGCTAAGTGTGGAAAGAATTTTTTTCTTTTTTTTTCAGTGCTCCATCTTTCTTCCATTTCTGTACTATGCTGAGATACAATATATTCTGTTCCTTGTATCCAGGAAAGTCACCAACTCATTTGGGTCTAAGATGAAAAGTTGTCTTTTGCATTTTTTAGCACCAGAATAGTATACCTTGATATGGATATGTCTTGGATTAATTTACAATTTAGTATTTTATGCCTACCCTAGTGAAAGGCGCATCACCTCCTGGAAGCATGCTGAGGTGTGAACAGACCCACTATTCAGATAATAAATTAAAAGAGTCAAAGATAAATGTAGGTATCTATCTTTACTTTCTTTTCTTTCCCCCATTCTTAAATTTAGTTTTATTTTCTACCTTTAGCCATATTGTTCTACAAATTCTTTCTTAGAAATTTTCAGAGTTATAATTAATACATCAAAGTAAACTGTTGTTTTTTCCATTTTTGTTTCTGAGTTTTGTTTTTCAGCTCAAGCGGATGTTCATTGGATGTGTGCATAATAGTGTCCTGCTGAAATTTCCAATCAAACATATTAATTACATGTTTTCTTCCCCATAAATAGTATTCTGGGTTCCCTACTTTGGCCACCATAAGTTGGCTTCTCAGTAACGTAGACTCTGGAACTCAACAAACTTTGATTTTCCTCCACTCTATTATTCATTTATTTTTATGCATTTTTATTGCTAAAATATTTCTCATATCTATTTCCTACTTTCTACTTCGTTGCCACTACTTCCTTCCAGATCCTTGAAACATTGCCTTGGACTATTTCATTTTTTCCTCATCTGTTGCCTTGCTTCTGGAATAGGTTTACCTTTATATCATATTACATGTTTCGGTAACATTAAATTTTAAAATGCTTACCGCTACTTATAGCGGGGGACAGCAAAACCTTTCTTTAAAGTGCCAGATAGTAAATATTCTAAGTTTTTCAATATATATCTGATCTCTGTTACAGCTGTTAAAATCTGCCATTGTGGTGCAAAGACATCCATTCACAATATCTTAATTAAGGGGCATGCATGTATTCCAATAAAACTTTAATCCCAAATAAAGAAAGGCATATTTAACCTGAGAGCAAGTTTGCTGACTGCTACTATAGTATTACTTTTCAAAATTTTTTCTATTAAAATATCCTAAAGTAATTTTCAGGATCTAGACTTTTTTGGGGGAGTGGATTTCATGATGTATTTTTATATTTAATGCATGGTTAAATGTACATTACATCTCTCTCCAATATACATTTTAAATTAATTACTATAAAGTAAAATTAACGATTGAGGGATATGTAGAATATATAGCTTTGGCTCCTCTAATGCCCAGTAAATTCAGATTTACCGGTACTCCATTTAAAGTCAGACTTTTATTCTTTCTTTCAATAGCATACATGTTCTTCTTACTACCAAGCCTTCTAAATACTTACTTCCCTTTCAGTCCTAGTTTGCCTATCTCACCTTTAGGTATGCCCTTTTCTCTGTCTTGATCATTGCTATAATCACCTTTATTTACACTGTTTTTAAAGTACATTTTTGATACTTTCTTGCACAAGCTCTCTGATTCATCCAAACAAAGGTGGATTCATCCATTGCTGAAATCCCATGGACTTTACTTGTATTTCTCTTTTAACACATTGTACTATAGTCACTTATTAACATACATTATCTCTTCAATTAGACTATAATTTTAGTGAAGGGAAAGATTTACAGATAGTTTATTTTTAAGCTCCAGATTGTTTTGTGCTGAAAACTTCCTATTTATTTTATAAGCTGAAGTAAATATGGTTTCTTCTGTGAGTAATGTTGTAAGCACTGTGGTTTGCTTTCTCACTAATATTGGGATTATCAAGATAAAAGCTTATTTCCATAGAGTCTGTCTTTATTCCTTTTCTCTCTTAATCAATATATATGTATAGAATGTCCATAGGATGAGAAGCACTGTTCTAGATCCTAGGCAACAGGTATGACCAGACTGATGAGGTCCCTACTTTCATTGAAGATATTGTGGGGCTTGGTGGGGAAGAGTTAAAAACATACATATATACGCAGAATCAGGCAGTTATATGTGTACTGATGAGAAAGAATTGATGCTGTGCTATAGAGAGTGACTGGATGGAGTATCTACCTTTAAATTGAATGATCCCAGAAGTCTCCTCTGAAGAAATGACAACTAAGCTAAGACCTGTAAAATGAAAAGAAATAGGATACTTAAAGTTTTGAAAAAAGAGGATTCTAGGAAAAGAAAACAGCTGAGAATAAACATGATATGTTTAAGGAAAAGAAAAGAGTGGTGTACCTGGAGGTTATATATATATATTCTTGGAAAGAAGAAATGCTACTGAGATTCGGCATCACAGACAGAATGTACAAAATAGAGTATAATTATCATGTGGTGTTAGTCTAGCAAAACATCAAGTTGCGTCAATAGTGAAGAGGAAGCAAGTTTTTTCTCTTTGGTTGGTAGGTACACATCACTGGGAAGAACTTTAGGGGAAGGAAGGCTTTGATTTAGGAGTCAAATGGCTTTAGCTATAGGGATAAATGTGATACAGACTTAGGAAGAGACAGTATCATGAACGCATAGTTATCTGAAGAAGTACATTAAATCTGAATAGGCACTTAGATTGTTAGTATCATAGGTTAGTTCAAGATTAGGTCACTCAAGAAAGCATTTTTATGGATTATACAACCTGGGCAAACTTCCTTCAAATTCTCAGTAGGAACCAATCCAATTCCATTAGGGAATAAAGGACCCGCTAGTCCCCACACACCCACCCACACCACCTTCTTTAACATTAAGAATTCAGGGTGATATTTAAGCTATATCAACGATCCCTGTTGGTGTTCAACACACATCTAATAATAATGAGACTAGTGGTTACCAGAGGGTGGGAAGAAAGGGGGAGGAGGGAGATAGATGGGGTTAAAGGGATCAAATATGTGGTGACAGAAAGAAATCTAACTGTGGGAGGGGAACACACAATGAATATATATATATATATATATATATATATATATATATATATATATATGTATGTGTGTATATATGCCTTGCTGTTAAATTGTACACCTGAAACTTACTGGACTTCGTTAACCTATGTCAACCAAAAAAATAATTAATTAATTAATTAATTAATTAATTAATAATAATGAGAGGAAGTTAACCAAAAAAATAATTAATTAATTAATTAATTAATTAATAATAATGAGAGGAAGCTTGAAGATGATGTCCTTTTAATCCAGTTTAGAGACAAGTTTGTATTTGCAATAGCACACTATGAACCTTTAATAATTTAATAACTTTGTAAAGAAAGAATTTACCTACCTCTAGAGTTCTGTCTTTCTCCTCCCCTGATATCTCCTGTGGGGCTTTCAGAAAATGTGTGTGTATTTTAAAGTTAAAATGTGTTCCAAGAGGATTGTAAGCAGAGTAGTAAGCATGATTGCTGTGATTCTCTGCAGTGGGCTGACATCCAAGAAGTGTGGGGCTCCTGGTCACCTCTCTTCTCACAAGAATATGTGCATTTCTTGTTGCTCTTGAGGTCATCACAAACAATAAGGGCAGTGATAAACTTTACTGTTTATGAGTAGGTAGATCAAATAGGAGGGGGATCATTATCAAAAACTAATATAGGAAAGCAGAGTTTGCCACAATCTTACAACCTCAACCCATCAGTGATTTATGAGAACTGATTATCTTGCTGCTGAAAGGCTTGCTTTTCTAGCCATAATAGTTTGTACATATATGAGGCAGTAGAACAAAAATAAATCTTTCTGTGCACTTGCTCCTGGAGGAAAGAATACACATTATCATAATTTCTTTGTTTAAGGAAATTAAACATCAAATAGAGAAAAGGTTGTATATGAAATTTTTTGCTATACTAATATACTAAAACCATGAAAGCTCAAACCTGTGGTTGAGGAGAGATCGCTCTATTCCCATAAAGAGAAACTAATGTCTTGTATTGGTTCCATGGGGTTCTCATAACTAGACATATGATTCTAGGTATATAAATTAATACACAGGTATGTATGTTACATATCTGTGTATAACACACATGTATATAACAATTCAGTGTCAGTAACAAAAGAAAATAAGAGTTTACATTATTGTATTTTTTCTTACTATTTTTAAATCAGTAAGACAAGATGTCCAAAAAATTGTTTCTGTCCTGAGAGATCTTATAGTTTAGCAAATTAGAAAGTTTTATCAAAACTATAATATAGAATAAAATGAACTATAACAGATTTGGGAAGGAAGTGTCTGGAAAGAAACTAGAGGCACAGTTTTTTGCTAGTTTGTTTCTATGATTAGCTTTTTATGTCCTATATAAGAAATCTTTGCCTAATCCAATTTCACAAGGATATATAATCTATTTCATGTATATCATTGTAGTATCTATATATCTATTATATATATTTCATTTACATATATATAATTTATATATATTTTATAGCACTTAACAAATAAATACCATAGTTCCACACCTTCAAAACCAATGACCAAACCTTGAGTATTATCTTCTTCAAGAAGCAGCATTCCTATATCTTAGCATATCAAAGGCAAAAAACTTTTTAAAATGAATGTTAATAAAATTTTTGACACTTTCAAAATATATACATATATACACAAGACTTGTTTTCTGCATATAACTATCCAATTATTTTAATACCATTTTTTGAAAAGATTCACATTTCTCCATTGAATTATCTTGACATCTTTTGAAAAACTCAGTTGACTATGTAGGAAACTCACAATTTTTTAATACTTCTTTATGTAGGGGATATCTCGTCTGCTCCAGTGAACCAAATAAGTCTCTATTTTATCTGCCTGCCTATGATCTGAGTGGCATTTTTCTCATTTTGGGTATATAATAAAGGAATTTATAACCAAGACATGCAAAGAGGTTTTATACCTAACCAATGTAAGCTTGAGTATTTATTTGGTGCTAGTGGGGAAGGTTGGGGGCAGAACAGGTAACTGCACTTTAAAAAAAATGATTGAACCTTTCACGATAATATCTTGGATTTCAAAGGTTAAAAGACTTTAAATTAAGCTTGATCACCAAGCAAATCATCACTTGTTCATCTCCATGGGGTGCTGATAATGCTGGGTGGCCATCTGGCCCTTATTTTTAATGCCAGAAAGCAGGGACTTGGCAGGGCTGAAGCTAGGAGCATTTTATTTATAGTAGAAGGCAAACTGGACATTTCCTCCCCAGTTTGAAGTCATGAATTATACAGTTTAACTTCAAAACTCAGTCTGGAAAAATTAAAAAAAAATATTTTATATTTTCATATCAAGTTTGAGTTCTCAGCTGAGATACTTAAACCACTTAGATAGAGTCTATATAATAACATGCAAACTAAATCAGGGTCTGGTTTTTGTGTGTGTGTGTGTTTCCCTTAAATTTTAAAAGTCGGTTCTTCAACAGTTGCATATGTATGTATAAGTTTCTCATCTCAATGAAAATAAAAATATGCTCTATTATATCTAGAGGCATTACTTTAATATCAAAGTATTATTAAGGTTTTATTTTTAAATGCTCACAGAAGAGTTCTGCAATTCCAGGTCAGCTCAATTGTAACTTCATCCAAAAGTATTAAGTTCTAATGATTATGTTGAAAATTGGGATACTCTAGCATTTTACTTTATGTACTATAACAGCCTAATATTAAAGAGGCCACAATCAGTAGCTTTAAAATAAATTGGAATGCATACCCTCGGTGGCTGTCACAAAACTCAAGGTCATCTTCAAAACCAGCAATAAGATTGAGTCTGTTTTTCTACAGTGGATTTTTCAATAAGAAAAATGTTGATCCTTAGGTAGTCTTCTTCTGGTCAGATAACTCTAAGTGTTCCCCACTTTCAATGAAATAAATCTGAACTTCTGAGTTTGTCTTTCAGATTCCTCTATGCTCTTGGCTCCACCATCACTTTTCACTATCTTGTTCTCTAAATCCAAGCTTTACATAACTCACATACTTAAAACCTTAAAAAATGTGTAAGGTCCTATTTCTGGCCGGCCATTTCCCTAACTCAGTATTATTATTTTCTTGTATTGGGCCTATGTGACTAAATCTTAGAAGACCAAATCTTACAAGACTAAGTTCAAATGGAAACTGACCCAAGAATTGTTAGTTCATTAGTTCCAACAGCAAGTGACCTATCTCAGTAGTCTACTTTTCTTATAACATTTATTTTATTCAATCTTGACATATCCTTGATATACATGCAATTTTTATCCAGATTCCTCAAGAGTAGGTACCTACTGCAAATTTTGTAGAATAATAATAAATAAATAAATTGATCATTTTCCAACATGAAAAATCCGTTCTAGAAAGGTTCTAGATACTGCTTCAGACCTAGCTCATAAATCTTTCTAATTCCAGCCATCAGTCATTTCTGAAGCTGACAGGCTCCTATTTTAATAACTCAATGTTTAAGGTCCTCTAAATGAAGTGTAAGCATTAATCAGAATCTCATACGAATAACATCTGGCATTGCTTCATAGTCATTCAGTTTCACTGTTCAGGTTCAACACTCTGAAGTCAAACTACAATAAAAATCACTCTTGTAAAACACTTCACTGGCTCACGATTGATAACATAGCATTTCTAATCAAGCTCACTCTATCCAAGTGCTCCTCTCCCTGAAGTACATAAACCTAAGCATGTTATCCTCTTTTTCCAAGCACCAATGTTAGAGTCAAATACAACTATATATATACTTCAGGTGGTATTTCTATATTTCTATCTGAAAAAAGAGATATCTCATAGATATCCAAAAAAATTTTTTATTGTTATTATAGACGGATCTTCTATAATCAATAATCCAATAGCAGACAGGATTGGTAGCATGACAAGTGCAAACTCTTGTGAAGGTTTCAATAATTGGAATGAGGAGTTTTAATTATTTGAATCATTATTTTCAACATATATACTGAAGGCTAAGAAGTTTTTGTAGGAGTATTCTTGGAATCAGTTATCATCAGAGAGTTGAATGTTGAACAGTCTGGAAAAGAAAATGAGAAGAATGGTGGTGATTTGAAGTATACTGTTATTTAGAATATTTAAAGAGAAATTCTTCATTATAGAAAATGTATAATAACCATCTGAAAAACACATGGAAATTCTAGTATCCAGGAATATTTATAAGTGATTGATTGCCTCTTGTTCAGAGTGTAAAAAATGTTAACTTTCCTCTTTGGAGATAAAAAACCTTACTTTTACATATTGATCCTTGATAATTCTTTTAAAAATAAATAATTATAGAATCATAGAGGTTTATGACTCAAAACCTTTTAACATTCAATCGAAAATACTCTTAATGAGAGGAGCGAGCAGACTAGGGAAAAGAAGGTAGGTGTTTTTGCTGAAGTACTAAACCTAAAAGATGGTTTTTATAATAAGCAATAGAGCAAGTCAGACTGATCTCTAAATTCCATTTTCAGCCCCCAAGACATGCGCACTCATGCACTGGAAAGAACAGAAGAGTCAAAGGATGTTCAAGGCAAGTGTTTGTTTCTTTGTTTACTTACTTGTTAATTACCAGATCTAGTCTTGTTGACAAAATTCCAGATTTACAAATTACTTATTGTGTGACAAAGTCAAGACTTAAAGAGATTGTTCCTAATATTTATATGCAGCTGACAATTATTTGATATTATTGTTTTTGACTGACTACAATCTGTAGAATTTCTCCTTTGATCACATATAAAAATTGTACTGGTTAAATTAGACAAAAAATATTAATTCTATCCAGGCACATAATTCTCATTTATGATATCCTTATCTAAAGGTATTTACATGTCATAGTCTATAATGATAATATTAAGACAGAGTTGCTCTAATAAAAACTAACTTTGAGTCATGACATAAAAAGAATAACCAAGGGAATTTGTTTCAAAAAATCTCATCTAAATCAGGTATGTACATAATCAAGAATAATTAAGAAAGTAGTATACAGCATGTGTATATATTATATATGTATATATATTATATGTATATATATTATATATGCACACACTCTGTAATGGGACTTCTCAAGAGTTTATACATGAGAGCTAGATAAAAATGTTTTAACATACCATGATTTTTAATTTAAGATATATAAATTGTCATTTGTACACTATCTGTTAATCTATTTTATTCTTTGGAAAATATGTAAAATATATATTTTTGTAAAAGTTTTCAAGTATTCTATAATGAACTAGTTTCCTAACTAATTTTTTCATAAAGAGTTAAATTCTTAAACTATTGATTTTTCTCCTACAGAGAATTTTCTGTTTTTTTTCATCTTTCATTTGGCATTTTTTTCTGGCAATTATATATAGCTTCTTAAATCCTTTCCAATTTGTCTGAATTAAGAAACTTCCCAACCAGACTTAATACTATTATTTCCAGTCACTTCATCAGATACATATCATAATGCAAAGGAGTGCACAATGTAATAATAACAGTTATAAAATATTTATCATTTACTGAGTGTATACTATTGGCCAGATACAGTGTTCAATGTATATTATGCTGGATTGTTTAATCCTCAAGAAAATACTATGAAGTGTATACTAGCATCTCCATTTAGTTGATTGGAGTACTCAACTAATGTTAAAAATGTTTAAGCAAATAGTAGGTGCTTAAAACTTATTTGATATATAAAGTATAAGGATGAAGGAATTGGCATATAAATGAGTGAATAAAAAACGAAACAAAGAATGAATGAATATGTAAGTTTGCTCATAGTGACTACCTAGCACTTAATAGAATTAGAATTTGGACCTAATATGTTTGACTTTTCTTTAAAAGATCTTATCCTATAGTCAGAGTTGCTTGAAGTAGCAGAACATAAATACTGATTAATCCTTTGATTCAAAAATGGCTCTATCACTGTGTGACCATGAATGAGCAATAAATTTGCTCTGAGGTTTTTTTTTTTTTTTTTTGGTCACGTGTGCCATGCTCTAAAGTTTGTGGAATAATTCAATGCAGTAAGGTAAGTAAATCAGTAAAAAACAATTGTTATTATGTAAACGATTTCAATATTGATTACGTGTTTTCTGAGAACAGCAAATATATTTGAATTCAGTTATGTTCTAAATGGGACTAACAAAATACTGAATTAGCTGGAGCAAATCATATCCCTACCTTCAATCCAATATAAATCTTAAAATTTTCACTTCCTCCACTGGAGTATGTAAACTTCACAATATCTGGCTGCAGTGAACAAGAGTTGTATTTGCATGGTTTATGGCTTTCTCCAGTAACACAAGGGTCATTTTGGAGAAAAAAGTAGATGCTTTTTTAATGGTATTTTTCTAGCACACTAAATTAGAGCTAGTGCCTAGGTGTTGACTTAGATTTCTTAGGACTTTATGATTCTTCTTTTATTTTCATAGAGTAGATACTATGGCGAAAAATAAAACAAGAAAAGCAGAATGAAGAATTCTGTTATGCCTAGAAAAATATGTATTATCTTCTCTCCTTTCCTCTTCCCTCTTCCTCTACCCCCTGCCTTCCCACCCTCCCTCTCTTAACCCTCTCCTTTCTCTTGCATTCTCCAACTCCAGTGATGGGCATCTCTACTTTACTTTCTAAGTGGCACATACTTCTTCAGAACTCTCCATGTTTAGGGGATCTATTTTTTCTGCAACAGTGCAAACTCTTAAATATCAGCGTCCACGATTGCAGGACTCTTGCTCTGCCTCTTTACTTGGACCATTCTTCATTCTCAATAAAATGTCAATTAATCAGTCTTTTTCCAGTGGCTTCAAATTATTAGAATCATTAGACCTGCTCACCTTTCACTACTTTCCCTATTTGGGTCAACAACTCAGGAAATTTAACAATAACCTCATTCCTTCTTCAAAATTTTTAATTTCCTTGACACTCTGCTGTTTTCCTCTTTCTACTCCTGGGCCCTGGTAATGCAATTTTTATACTCTCCAATCTTAGGCACTGAGTGTTTCTGAGGAAATTCCTGCTATTATCTTTCAGTAGGCTTTCACATTGCTCATTTTTAAAAGTGTATCTGTTGTCCTAGAAATAACTAGTACATTTCTCACAGGGATTTTCCCAAACTTTCTCCACTCATTTAAACTCCCAACCCTTAAAATCCTGACAATCTCCAATATTTTGTTGTATACGATATTTGTCTTCCTAGTTAATACAAAATATATGTATTCATTTTAGAAAGTGCTGATAAACACTGCTTTTATAAATAAGATAAAGATAATAACATCCCCCCCCCCACCGCCATACACACACACACACAAGGATGTCACAATAAGTGATTAAAAACTTTGATCTTCTTGGGAATGTTAGTATGAGAAAGAGTATCTTATGGCTATATCACTATATCAAAGTCTCTTGGGAGGTAGCTTATCTCAGGCCAGCCTTGAAAATGGAGCACAATTTGCCTGTCAGAAATTCTCGCACTTAATGCCTTGCTAAGTTAGTCATCTGAAATAGTGTTATAAACAGTACTGTAAAAAAAAAAATTCTTTTTGTCTTTTTATATATTCTTCAATTCTCTTAAAATAAAGTCCTTGAAATTAAATGATTAGATCAAGAGTTTACAAAATTTAGACCAGCTCTTTTACTTTTAATAGAATAACTCTCTTTTCCTCCTGTAGTTTACTACAGGACATCTGAAATGAATTTCTTCTACCTTTCTGTATGTAGTGCCTCACAGGAACTGTAAAGAATCTATTATTTTATCCTATTTCCAAGTTAACAAGTATCGTGGCTTCTGGGAGAAAACTTGAGACACCTGGGTCAGAGACAAAAGACTGTTACTCACAGTGGAACAGGAAGCATGCGTTTCATATTTATATTAGTTGCTTTTGGCCCCACAAGTCCCATGGGGATGAGAGAGAATGACCCAGAGACATGCTATACATACAGTGCGTTTTTGTCACAGCTGAAGAACACTGTGCTTAGGAAAACCCAATTTTTAAAGAGAATACTAGAAAACCTGCCCAGTGTTTGCCTGGAAAGGAAACTTTATCTTTATTATTCTGGTCAGGAAACAAATCTTCTCTCTGCCTAAAAGAGAGATAGCATCTCTATCCTCCAATGCTTTTGTTATACAAACATCTGTGGGGAGGGAAAAAAGCCCAGGACAAAAGCTCACATAAGACCTTTAGAAATGTAAGAGACCCATTGACAGTTGTGTCCAAACTCCATTTTGGGGACAATTTTCTACTTTATATTGTCAAGGGAATTTGAATATTTGGGATTAAATTCTGAGACTACCAATTTATAGCTTGTCCTATGGTTAACCTAAACTCAGGGTGCTTTGTTGTATTTTTCAGTGAGTAAAATGAGAAAAGATGTGAAAGTGGTTTTGTGGTGTGATAAAATTACAACTATATGTTAGTCAACAGTAATAATGATAAAGTGTTTTTCTGAAAAAAGACAAGTAAGTCATTAGAAAAATAATAATTTAGAAAAAAACGGGGTTGTTCTGGAATATATACATATACATATGGCTATATATATGGATATATGTGTGTGTGTGTGTGTGTGTGTGTATATATATATATACACACACACACACACTTGCAGGCTTATTTCTGTGCAGGAGAGGTCTTATTATTCAATGTTAAATACATACATTATCTCATACTGGTCTCACAATATATTCTCAGAATACTGGATAAAACAAAAATATATCTTCCCACTCATGGGTCTGTTTTTGCATATGTAGTCTACTTTGCCTCTAATTAGGAAAATAATCATCATCTATCAGTAATAAAAATATATTACCTTAAAGCTATCTTGCAAAAGGTCTTTGATTAATGAGGATGTTCTTATCTTCCCCTCTCCATACCTTATACACAGTGGATCCTCCATAAATAATAGACACAAAAATAACAGGCATATAATTGAAATGCAGAATAGATCAGAATTTTACATATGTGATGCTCTATTTCAAAGAACTAATACAGTCCAAAATACACTTACTAGTCTTTATGTACCAGAGAAGAAAAAAAATTAAAATTCACTCAAAAAATGTATGTGATATATTTTATATTTCAAGCACTAATTTCTGTTATGAATTTCACATCCAAGAAACTCTTTGGAAAACCAATATTTAGACCTGATTTTTGCTGTTGCCAGTATTCCTTGCCGGTTTTGGCTTGCAGCTGCATAATCTCTGTCTCTGTAGTCACATGAGATTCCATCCTCTGACTTCACATCATCTTCTCAGGACAACAGTCAGTAGCCCAACCTACTCCAGCATAACCTAATCTTAAGTATTTATATCTGCAACAACCCTATTTCCAAATAAAGTCACATTTTGAGGTACTAGAAGTTAGTACTGCAACATGTATTTTTGGAGGATACAATTCAACCCATAAGTGGGGCAAATAGATGAAGAAAACCATATAGTGAAGATTAATTCTATATCTTGTCTTGGCAGAAAGTTTGATTAACTTCCTAACACCCATTACATTTCTACACCATTCAGCTGTAATTGTTGGAGTGACATTAACCACAATCCCCATCCAGGATCAGGCCCCTGTGGTCTATATAGAAGACATATAAACTCTGTTAGTCATAATACATAAAGTCAAATGGTGGTGTACTTGATCAATTATTAATGGCATTTCGATGGGGCTTGGGAAGACTAAAAGAATTGTGTTCATCATGCTAGAAGTTAGATTATGCTGGAGTAACAAATACACCAAACTTTCCAGGCATTTAAGTAACAACATTATCTTTTTTTTTCCCCAAACAATATTTAGTTCTGCTTATTGTAGTTATTTGAAGATGCAGAACATATAGAAGCTCCATTAATTTATGACATTGCTATCTCTCCAGAAAGATTCAGTGTCTATGATGGAAGGAAGAAAGAATATGAAGAAGCACACACTGAATCTTAAATGTTTCCCTTTAGAAATGGTACAAACTACTCCTGCTCATATTTCATTGGCCAAAGTAAGTTACATATTTAGGAAAGTATAATCCTCCTATGGGTTTGGAAAAATATAATTGGAAATAGTGGAGAACACTGTATATCTACTATACTTCTTATGGAGATTTACTTTATTTGCTTTAAAGTTATCCCACTTTAAGCACATATTTTCTCTTATTTTTATGAACCTTATTTCTATTGCTTTAAAAACTGTCATCTATTAAATACATATCAGTTTTATTACCAAATGTTGCTGATAGATGAAAATGCAATTTATATTTGTTTATTGACCTTTATTTATTCGACATCCTTACTAAAAACATCTTATAAAGTCTAAAAATTTTGCATATCATTTTATGCTACACATTTCTAGGTAGATGATAATATAATCTATTAAAAATAACACTGTCTTCCTTTACAAAAATTATAAGATATTTTTTCTTATATATATAGTGGCTAAGTTGTCCAATGATATGCTAAATAGTGAAAGCATTAGTATCAAATTTTTGTTCTTATTTTTAAAAGAATACTTTTGATATTTTAAATTCAGTGTCATCTTAGTCATGGAATTTTAGTAAAACTTTATGAAATTGATTAAATTTCTAGTTTTTGTCATATTTATCTCATATATCCAATTTTCCCTAAAATTTGGTATTAATATGACTGCCCATTTCTATTTTGCTTATAACAGTGAATCATATGAAAACACTCCCCCAATAATGTGAATTTAAATATAATGTTCCTGAGAGATGACTCCTGTCTATTCTTCTTCCAGAATCTGTTCTCATTAGTTTATCTTTATTATAGCATGAGGAACAAATAGTGAAGAATAAGTCCTGATAAGGAAATACAACATGGCACCATCTATGGAAAAGAAGGGAAGCAGACTGTGGTCTTTGAGTTCTCAGTATTCTTACTGGACCAACCAAAGGAACTATAATTTACCAGGAGTTTATTGGAATCTTTGCTTCTATCTCTGAAGTCTCAGTCAGCCATAATACCCAGAGACATTCCCCATGTTACTTAAGCCTTAAACTGTTTCTGCATAGCACAAAACACACCATGGGCAAGAATTTATTTGGATGGTACAGTAGGCCTCCTGGAATTCTGGTTATTTTATAAAATCTGCAGAAACATAATCCGCTCTTTTCACAATAGAATTATTTTTGGCCTGATGTCATGTTGTGACTCAACCTACTTAACTCACTTTCGTTTATCATTTTAAATTCTACCTTTCCGTGCCTTTTGGTATTAGGTATGTCTCAGGTATTAGCAAGAATTCTTAATTTGAAAGCAGTTCTTCTACTATTTCATAAATAGTTACCAGTTTGTTCAGATAATCCTAACTATTGTTTAATCCAAACTTGGACCTCTTCTTTTAGTTGGTTTAGTTTCTATACATTTATTGCAAACACATATATTTTATAAATTTGATTTATTTCTAGCATATTTGCACTTATTTTGTCCTATTTACTTGCTTTTCCTTTGAGTTAATCAATAGATTGTGTGTGTGTGTGTGTGTGTGTGTGTGTGTGTGTGTGTGTTTCCACTCAAACTTTTGTGTTTTCAAACAACAAATGTTCATTTGCTCATAATCTGTGGGTTAGCAATTTGGAGTTAAACTCCATATGGTATCATCTAGGCTCACACATAAAAATTAGGTTTCTCTATCATTTGCAACCAAAGAAACTTGAGACTGTAGTATTATAGTATTGAGAAGGAGAAGGTCCTAAACCAGAGTAGTTCTTTAAACTTTGTATAATAACAATAAAACTAAAACAGCAGAAATTTGTTATGAAAATATAGTCCTGGGTTTGCTCTCAAATACAAATTTAGGCAGCTCTTATTTACCATACTTTGTTAAAGCAAAAGATCCTGATGACGTCCTGCAGTTGACTTCTTGCTAGTTATACTACATTATTCAGTAACTGTCATCAGTTTTTGAATAGATGAGGCAAACAACACACATATAGACTAAGTCTGTGCACTCTGGGTTTTGCCTTACTGATCCACTTGAAGATTCAGTCTCCAAGAACACATTGCATCTAAAGTGGGCACTGACTGTAAGTCATTTTAAGAAGAAAAAAATATGTGAAGATGGAGACTATCTCAAAATAAACATTCTGGTGAAAATAGTAACTAAGGCAACAGCAGCAATGAGAAAACTGTTTAGTACAATCTACAGATGGCCATCTTAAAGAAATATTCCAATTATTTTGCAACTGATTTGGCTAGGGCACATCCAGAGAGAATAAGTTGACTGATAACCTATCATACTAACTGACTCTGCCATATTCCAGGATGTTGTTCTGAATTATATCAATGCAAATCTGACAACTCTCTCCATCGTTTACATATATCACTCAGAAGAGATTCAGTAAATGTAGTTGTTTACTGAAATTTTTGTGTATATGTTCTCCCAATTGGATATTAATCTCCCTGAAGGCAGATACATCTTATCAAACCCTTATATCTTAGTACATAAGGATATCTGTTGACAGAATTCTCACTGTGGTGATAATCAAGAGATTGGATTTTAAATCTAAGGTGGTCACTACTGAATTGCGTGAATATAGTCACAATATTTTCTAGCATCTCATATTCTAATATAAAAATAAAATTTTTTCTAATTATTTTACAGTTATTTTTAATATATGAAAATATTAGAATGTTCATTAATATTTTTATGAAAAAGTCATGATGACTCAATTTGATAAATTATTTAATATGTCATTTATTTGTGGCCAGATTTTCACTGGAATCTACTTTATATAACTAAGTGTTTTTAATTAATAATAATTAAGACATTTATATATATATATATTTTGCACTAAGGAGATAATATGATCTAGGGATTAAGAAACTACACTCAAGAGTCAGACCGACTGGATTCAAATCTTGTATCTACCAGTTACTACCATTAGGAATTTATTACATATCATTTTGCCTCACTTTTCCATTTCTAAAAGGATAAAATAATACTTATTTTATAACCTTTTTGAAAAGATTAAATAAGATATGAATAAAATACTTCAAATGTGCCTGACATGCTGGAAAAGCTCATAACATAGTGTTATTATATGTTATTACATTTTGTTTTAATTTGGGAAAAGTCATAGATATTTTCTAAAGCATGTATTAACTTATAACAACACCTTGAAGCACTACCAGCCTGCATTGTCGCAAGTTGAGTCATCACTGGAGAGATTCATGAAGAGGTTGATTATTTGCTAACAGTTAAACTCTAAAAGAGATTCCTGTACTGTTGCTAGATTGGACTAAATGGCTTCTAAAGTTTCTTGTCATTCTCAAAGTCAAGTATATTTTTTAGACAATATAAATTCAAGCATGCATTCTAAATGGAAAAGCAATAAACAACTTTTCAGTGGGAGAGATAAAGGGGGAGCAGTCCTATCACCAATTTGGTGTGTCTTTGGATGTTTTAGCTTAAGCTGCTGATGTCACATGCTTTTTATTGCTGTCTCCCTGAGTCCCAAATCACCATGCCTTCGAGATGACTCTGTCATAGGTCTATTTTATGTGCCATTTTCTCTTCCATTATTTTACTTCCATATGACATTATGCTATTATGCTTCCTATATTATGTGCTAACTTCTTGCTTAAAGGAATGTACTTTGTTCTTATGTCTTTAAATTCATAAACATCTCTTACAAGTTTAAAATCTGTATTTTTCATGTTTTGTCTGTTATTCCATTATTCAGACAATGATGGATAACCTGAGGAAAAAGCATCAAGTACTGTTATAAAGCTACATTTAAGGGAAAATATTTCAAGCTCAGGGTGACTTTTTGTTTTGTTTTGTTTTGTTTTTTAAACTTTAAGATTAAATACATTATTTGTTAAATGACAGCATCCATGTAGAGGGGTTAGAATTGATAGGCATTAATAAGATTTATAAAAATAACTATTTAAAAGAATTTAGTAAATACAAACAGACCTATAGATAGGGAGAACAAGTTGATGGTTGCCAAATGGGAGAGAATGGTAGAATGAATGAAAAATATTTAAAAGTAGTAATAAAAATTAAAGAAGTTAATAAAATTAAGTTTCTATTTCATTCAATAAAAGAAACTTAATTTTACAAATTCAATGTAAATTGTTATTCCTGAGTTTAAAAATTTGATTCTTGATTTGAGCTCAGTCAACTCAACGTTCTCCTTCTCCTTCTTCTCTTTCTACATAAAATGCAGTAAGACAAGGTGGGGCTTGTGTTGTGTTGGTATAGGGGAGAGGATATCCGGCATTACCTGCCTTCGTTTGTGCATCCTGACTTCTGCTGAGATGTACCTTATCATTGTGCAGTGTTGTTCTCTGCTGATGTCCATGGTCTAAGCATCTCTCTGCTCTTCAGATGTATATACTCATTACACCAAATATGAACTCCATTCAAACTAGCCCCAAGGCTAGAGTTGAGGTGGAGATGGGGATCATGATGGGCATAGAGCTCATTCTCAGGAAACCAGACAATTTCTAATCTAATCAATTATACCTCTATTATTTCTCACTCTGAGAGGTTGAACTTTAAGTTTCTTTGTGCTGGAATTATTTTCATAACTTTTAGCCTTGTTTTCCCAATCTCTTTTTCTTAAATAGATATGCTTCATTTTATATTTCTTTAGGCTTTTATTCCTGATCTTCCTGAGCCAAAGCATTTGGAATTTAGAAGAAAAAAACATTTCTCTTTCAAGTTCTGAGCTCTTAGAACTTTTTTTTAAAAGTGTGGATTTTAAGACACCTTTTTCTTTCTATAGATTTTATAAAGTCTACTTAAGAGCTCAAAAGCCTAAAATTTGGACACTTATTCCTCTCTTATTCATACTCTGAAACTAGGGCAGAAAAAAAAAAATACTCGCTGCCACTTTATTAATGGCGGAGATGTTAAATTTAAAAAAGATTGTCAAATTAAGAAATTTGACCTAAAATTTTGCATTGCTATATCCATAATATGCAAAATACCAGGCAAATGATAGGTCTAAGAGATGCAATATGCTGCTGAACTAGGGAAAATGAGATTTTGATGAAATTTTCAGTCACATCATTGAATTAATTAAGTCACTTTCAGTCACAGGTTGAGGTCAGGACAAAGGACTGTGGTCTACAATACATGGATGAACTGGAGTCAATTGAACATCAGCAAATCATACTTCACTGTTCTATTATTCTTGGCCATTTGTTCCAAAAGACATTTATTACTTTTTATTAAGGAAAACAATATACAGGAAAATAATTTTTTCTACTTCTTTTATTTTGATTTAACCAGCCAATAATTAAATTGTATCAACACTGTCATTTATCCCACCTTTTTCTATGTAAATGTATAATATTAATTCAAAGACTAGATCAACAGAGCCAGCCAGCATCATCACTTGAAACAAATTCTCAGATTGGTTCCAAGAAGTCTCCAGCTTAAATAATTATTCTTCTCCACCCCTTCCTCCTTTTCTTCTTCTTTTCTGCGTAAAATTATTATCAGATTATAATACTATCTATGAGATTGCTAGTCATTCTGAAAAATATAAATCTTTTTTTTTTCTTTTAAGGAAAAAGTGAGCTAAAGATGATGACAGGAAGATTTAACTTTCTTACTGTGTTGTCATGCCTAAAAGTGAGGTTTAATATTATGTGTTGCTTTGACTTCTGGGGGAAATTGAGAGAGTCTCAAATTGCCTAACTTTATGATCCCCTCTTCATTCTGTTCCCATGGATAAAGTGCCCCAGCCAAACAAGGCTTCTTATCAAATGGATCCGGTACACTTCCTGCCCATCCCTAAGTGGCAGGTTTTCATTCTCTTCCAGCCCTCTGAATTATATATACAAATCAATCACATCCTCTCACAGGTACCAGGGATACTTCATTCTCTTAATACTTTAAAGCTTGCCTCCCACAGCACCTGGCTGTTCACTCTATTCGCAGTGCATTCCTTGAATATTTTGCATGTGTGTGATCTCCTCCTCCAGGCTGTGAGTATATGTGACTAATAAACTGCTGTGGATTTTTATCTGTTCAGTCAGGTGTCATGAGTTTGGCCATCCCCATAACCTTAAAGCAGGAATCCCTTCCTCACCAACAGAGTGCTTAGGAGGTGATTAAAACTTACTTTGTTCATTTACTCAGAAACCAATTCATTTAGTGACACCAGGTGGCTAGGCATTGAGCCACATACTTCACTTGTGCTAATATTTAATCCTCCGAACAGCCCTTCTTATCGATGTCATTATCACCATTTCACAAGTAACAAATCTATCATTCAGAGAGGTTAGTTAATTTTTCCCAAAGTTATACAGCAAGTAAAATTGAACCCAGCTTCTAATCTAAATTCCATCTTCTTTTCACTACCTTATATTATTTCTGTCAAAGATAAGTTTACTTTTGTCTAAAATAACAAGAAAGTATGTTATAACAAGTTTTTAATGAAATAGAAAAAAATTCACTTCTTAAAATGGACAAGCATTTCTTGTAATTTGCTTTCATTCATAATCCCAGATTAAAAATTCCCAGAAACACATCTTAATGATGATGGTAGAATGAGGCTGCTACAATGAATGTTATCTATTAGCTTGGGCCTTTTGTGCTAGAAGCAACAATGCAAAACAGTTTTAAATCACTGGGATATCTCTTTTGGCTCTGGGCTTTCTTCTCTTTCATCTAATTTTATGAGCAGCATTAAAATCCCCTTCTCCGTGTTATCTCCATCAATGTCCTTTCACTCCTAAATGGTCCCTGGTACGTTTGAGTGAAAGTTCCAATAGGATGGATCCTAAAAAGACTTAGGAGCCTCCCTGGGGTTTATGTACTAACTGGGCTAATGATACAAATGCTCTCTCTTCCCTAATTCTTCTGTTTTTGTAAAAATCCTTGAACTCAGGAATAAAAATATCACAGGAAATGATTCACCTCTATCTCCAAGACTTCTACTCCTTTCCTTATAAAGGATTAGCTAAATGGAACATGATCTGAGAAAATTTTATTTACACAGACATTTCTAACTAAAGATATTCTTAACACCTATATTCCATTCCCTAATTTCAATTTGTATGACTTGTTATCACAGTTATAATGTATTGAGAATCTGACATGTGACAGATGCTGTGTTAGTTGCTATACATATATTGATATATTTATGCATTGAATTACACCCTCATAATAATTATTTCTATGTATCAATGAAGAAATCAATGTATAGATAATGTAAGAATATTCTTAGGTCCTACAGCTAGTTCTGGAGGAGCCATGAGTCAAACCCAGGCCTGACTCTGCAGCCTCTTCTTGACTCACATTAACCCTGGTTGCATTGAGTGATTTGGAAACACCACAGCTTGCTTTGAGGCCAAAGCTGCTCATAAACACATTTTTGGTAGAGACAGGTCTTTTCACTGGTTTGCTTGCTGCCTACATGATTCCTAAAAATATACTGTTGATTGTTCATAGCTTCAGAGAAAATCTCTTTTCCATAAAGTGCCCATTATAGTGTGTCAATGAATGTGATAACGTGCATAATTTACCTCAGGGGAGTATGTAATTAGAAAATTAACCTTTTACTTTTCTCTTGTAAATCAGTTTTAGAAAATGATGGGAGAATAATACATTAGCAACCGTGTCTACAGTATTATTGTGCTTTTAATTTCTAAATGATTCACTGGGAATAAAATGCTCGGAGACAAGAGCCTGAATGTGTTAAGCAGAGATAGCATTTTGCACATATGAAGAGACTTACTTCCCATGTCTTTCATATGCTTTTAAAAATTATTTAATTTTTTTTCTTTATCTTGGGATAGTATTTTAATCAAATGAGAAAGAAAATTCAGAATTCTATTGTTATCCCTAAAAATTATTATTACTTTTCAGAAAGTATAGTGTTTATATAAGGTACGTGCTTTTGCTTCCATGAAAGGATGAAGAACATGTAAAGTAAGAGTGATGTGCCCTGGGAAATTGAGAAGGGCCAGCAGCTCCACTGCCAGACTCTATCCTTCCCCACAGAGGATGACTTGCTTTCTCAGTTCTCAGAAGAGCTTAGTTCTCTGAACTACAGAATTGGTCTCATCATAACTGAAAACTTTGGACAATTCCAATTCTGAACTACAGAATTGGTCTCATTATAACTGAAAACTTTAGACATTTCCAACTCTGCTTATAGGCAGGCTTGACTTTGTGTCTCACAATCACTGGGTCACAGACTTGACTTTTAGGAGCATCATTTCTGATATTTTAGTCCTTAAAGATATGGAGATGTGTGAGAAGGCAAACAAACAAACAAACAAAACCCCTGTGATATATTGATATATTTTTAAACCGTACATGTTAGAAGGTGAAGGGAATGGCATTGAACTTGGAGTCAAGAGACTTGGTAGTGTTTTACTGGCTGTCTGATTTTGAGTACATCACTTAAGTTCTCAGAGTCTCAGTTGTTCTACTTGCAAAATGGAGATATTTTTTTTTGTCCTGCCTACCTCCAATAATTTTAAAGAGACAGACTGGGATTTAAAAAAATTATGTCAAACATTATAATTATAAGCATATGAAAATATGAAATATTACTATTCCTTCTAGCTGCTATCTTTAAGTGGCTAAATTTTTATTTATATTTTATATTTAGTTAAATAATGTAAATTTTATAGCAAAACTGAGTTAAAGGTAGAATTCTATATATCCTTGTTCTAAAATTTTCTGCAAAAGTAACTTTTTAATATTCTAAAATGTTCTATAGATTTCCTTAGCTCAGGGGTTACTCTTGACCTTGAAATATTCCTTATCTTTTCAAACTCTTATCTAATCTTCATCTGTGGTAATCTAAAAATGGCCCACAAAAGGCATAAGGTCTCAATGCTTGGAGACTTTCAATGTTGCCTTATATGGGGGGAAAAAAAAACACCTTTGCAGATTTAAGGATCTTAAATGGGGCAATTAACCTAGATTATTCAGGTGGTCCCTAAATGTAATCAAAGGGTCTTTATAAAAGGAAGAGAGATTTGACACAGAAAGAAGAGGAAAAGGTGATGTGGCCCCATAAGCAGAGACTGGAGTGATGTAGCCACCAGCCAAGAAAAAATGGCCTCCACCAGAAGCTGGAATAGGCAAGAAACAAATTCTCTCCTAAAATATTCAGAGAGAATCCTGCCCTACTGACAACTTGATCTCTGGCGCAGTGAAACGGATTTTACACTTCTGCCTTCCAGATCTGTAAGGGAATAATTGTGCTTTAAACCACACATTTGTCATATTTGTTACAACAGCCATGGAAACTAATACATCGTCCTTTCCATAACATCAAAGAATATTCTAAACGAAGTGTTGAGTGTGTGAGAGAACCTCATCAAAACCCCTAGCCTATCTCCTCACACCTCTGCTGCACTGCCCTCTTCTAGCTCTTGAGAAGTTATCTTAAGACTTTGAAAAATTCAATATTGCCTTCTCAATGAGAAATCATGAGCTACATTGTCTTATATCGTGAATGCTCCCTTGCATCCTGGGCCATTTATAACAAAAAAGGAAAACTGTCAGCCGATGAAGATTGTTGGAATTAAGTGAGTTGTAAAATATGAAGTTGAGTTTCTCAAGTGAAATTATTAAGACAAATTTCTCTTTGATGATAATGAGAATAGATTTGATGATTTCTTAGTTGAGATACTTATTTATTTATTTATTTATTTTTGCGATGAGTTGTGTACTGTGTCTTAATGGATTCTAGTTATTAATATTGTATGGAAAGGTAAAGAATTACATTTCTTAGGATTCTCCTTCTCTCCCTTCAATCTATGTTGTTGGTTTGTTTTTTCTCCATTGGCAATTCAGTACCCCTATTTTTACTGAGAAACAAAACAACTTCAAAATAAAGGAAACAATGAATGAGGCATCTTTAAATATTTTATAACATACATTCTTGAATATCTTTGAAAAGTAGTTTAAGAGAAAATAATTTTGTTTATGGTTCTAAAATTTTTTACTTCCGTTGACTGTGATATTTTTCTTTCCTATGCAAGTTAATATGCTACTGTTTTTGCTATTCTTTATAATTAACTGACCATAAGCAATTCTTAATTTTTATCCAGTTGGTTTTGAATGGACAATTGTAATAAAAAAAAAAAATTTAAGCCTATTTTGAATTAATGGATATTAAATGAATAAACTTTTTCAAAGAATTTTAGTGATTAAGGAATATCTGTAAAGTATCAGCTAATTGTTGAGATATTTCTTAATCTCTTTATGTTTTTGATATATATCATATACTAAGTATAAATACTCAGATTTTAATATCTAAATATTTTAAATTTTATACTAACAAAAACTCCAAAAAGTTTTCTTTAAAAAACGCTACTAAATATAGTGCATAACAAATTGCTAAAACTAACAGGGAGACATTTATCAGTTAAATGAAAATGAAAGAAATTTATAGCATTGACTGGCATATCTATATAGATCGCTAACATACTGATATATTTCTAATTGTTATCTCTTAAGCCATTTTTCTTAAGTCTTTGTCTCCATTCTCGTATCTATTTTCTATGCTGTTGTGTGTGTGTGTATGCATGGGTGTATATGTGTGTATGAGAGTGATTTAATTAAAGAATAAAAAAAGAGTAAATTAGAAATTTCTAGATTGGAGATAATAGAGGTAAAAATGGGAAAAACAAGTGGACTAGAAAAAGATCTCAGTGAATAAAATGGGGTTTTCGGGGGTTCATTTTTATCTGAGCACTTATTACAAATATATGGTTATTTTAAAAACACATCAAGCTGCATGCTTTTAATTTGTGTATTTTTCCGAATGTATTATCCTATTTTCAAAGTTCACTTAGAAATATAAAGAAGAAATAAAGTGGCCAAGAGATGAAAATGCTTGCAGTAAATTAAAAAATAGTAATAATTTTAAAATGAGATTGTACAGGGGAATATCAAAATCCCATTTTCTCATATTTTTGAGAATTTAGGTTTTTTGAGAAAAATATTGTGCACTTCATTCAACTCTTTTGGTTTGTTAGGCATATGTTATTGGTTTGGGTCATTTATAATAAATGCATCATCCTAGGAAAAATGAGTTGGCATTTTCTCATTTAAAAACTTTAAACTCAGATAGTCTAAACGATCAAGAGTTAATTTCAAAATCGGTTTTCAATTAAGCAACACAGAAGCATTTGTGCAGTATAGAAATTTCGAAACAACAATGAAGTTTCATTTTTTATCTTGGCATTGAGCAATTTTTGGTAAAACTAGAATATTTTACAATAAAATGGATCAAGGACTTAGAGTAACATACAGTTTTCAAAGAAAAGAGTGGATAATTTTTGCACTGATAATAGGAAAATTTATTAGTGTTGGTGTGAAGTTGTATTCATGCTTCGTAATTGTTCTGTGTTTTTTAAAATGTGTCCACTTTCCTAAATAATAGAGGTTGAATTATAAAGTGTATATTCTTTTTAATGTCTACATTTTGAGAACAAAAATTTCATAAAATTAGGAGTTCCTGATCCTGTGTGAAGTCAAGGCCCCAAAATACTTAAAAGTACAGTAAGATTCTTCGAGGTCCTTTAATTAAAAAGGAAAACTTGTGATTACACCAGAAATGTTAGTGTTCGTTGGCAGATACCCTGACAAAAGGGAATATTTAAAGGCCTGATATGGAAATAGGGGTGTGGTGGGGTGGATAACTTAAGTCTTGGATGAAAGTGAAATGGAAGAAACTGAAGAATGGAGTCAACTTCCATTAGAATAAATGGATAATAACATTTTTGTGAACAGATTAACATAATAATAAGCATTGGAGGATCTGTTGGTGGAAAATGGAAAGTAGTAGATAAAATGAGAATGCCCTCATTTATGGAGAAGTGGCGAGTTGCCAAAATAGAAGACATAGACATAAATTGTGCTCTAGTACTTTAGATTTTCTTCCCTCATGGCTAGTTTGGGTCTATGTCAGTACATGTACTTTTGTAAGAGAAAATAATAATGCAGTTAGCATCAGAAATGTTGGTTCAGAACTTTCAGGATTCTCTTGGGACACTCAGATTACCTTCTTATATGGGTAATGCTACACTGGTCTGAGTCTTATTCAGTTCAAGTTACTATAATGGAAAATCATAGACTGAGTGGCTTAAACAACAAACATTTATTTCTTGCATTTCTGGAGGCTGAAAATCCAAGATCAAAGAGCCAACAGTTCCCACATCTGGTGAGAGTATTATTCCTGGTTTGCAGATGGCAGTCTTCTTCCTGTGTCCTCGCATGGTGAAGAGATAATCTTTCTTGTCTCTCTTCTCATAAGGTCCCTAATCCCATTCATGAGCCCTCCGCCCTCATGACTTAATTTCCACCCAAATGCCCCACATCTTAATATCATCACATGAGGGAATAAGATTTTAACATATGAGTTTGGGAAAGACATGAATATTCAGTCTATAATACCTGGTAATATGTATTATATAAAAATGAATTTCAGTATCTCTCAAATTTAATATTTTTTATCATTCAGTTCTTTATTCAATAGTAAAATAGATTTTGTGTCAGGCTTGGCTCAGACATTCTGATGATAAACAAAAGTAGATAGTCTCAAATCATATAATGAAGAATCTTTAGTCTGAGAGGTGGGGAGCATTTCATTGAGAAAGTCACTGATGAGCAGAGCCTTAAAGAATAATGGGTTCAAGAGAAACTGTGAAGAGTGGTTGAGCCAGAGGTAACAGGATGGCAAATGCAGTCTAGACGTATTAGCATATTAGTGTGCTAGACAAAGCATGGCACATTTGGGGAGTTGAAGGAAGTCTAGTGGTGCTGGGAAGTGAAAACGAGTTGCAGCACCATATGAGGTAAGGCCAAAGAATCAGAAAAACAGAGTTGTGTGTGTGTGTATATGTATGAGCATGTGCACTCATGTGCAAGAAAGAGAATGAGAGAGAATGAGAAAGAGAAAAAAATTTTAAAATAAATTGGAAGCCACTGAAGTATTTAAATGGAAGAGAGCATGATACTGTTTGTGTTTAAGAAAACTACGGGCTGCAATCTAGAAAAATGAGTTTAGAAGGTAAGTCATACACAACTATTGAGGTAGTCCAGATAAGAGATGATGGTAGTTTGGTCTGTAGTATGGAAAATTGAATGGATAAAAACAGGCAATATCTCGAGAAACATAAATAGTAAAGTCTTAACACTGTATCCCATAAATTGAGGGGAAAAAAAATTGAATAGCTCATAACTTTCTGTCATGTATGTCTTTGAATATATGTGAGAGCCATTTAAGAAATGGTGACTCTGGAATAATATAAGATTTTATGAGTTAAGTTAGTTGTTAATTATATCATTATGCCTTTGAAGCATCCATGTAGAAATGAGAAATAAGTAGAATAGAGTATAAATTTTGTTTACCATAAGTCATTATATGAATTATATTTGTGGCCAACAGTTGATGAGATTGCTTAAAGAGTATAGTGTGAGGAGAGAACCCAGCATTGAGCCTTAAGGGATTTTAACCAGAGAAATAGCAGAAGGGAAAATAGGCAATATTTGTCATGGAATGCAAAAAATGAGTCTTTCTAGAAACAAAGAGTTAGCAGCAATGTCAAATGCTGCTAAAATGTCAACAAGTTGACGATTGAAAAACAGCTCATTGAATTTAGAGAGAAATTTTCCCATAGATTAAGGGAGTTCAGAGAGCTTGGTCTTCTATATGAGAGAGGGGTGAAATGACAATGGCAATGCAGACAATGTTTCATGAAGTTTGCCTATGAATGGAGGAAGAAGTAGGGCAGTGATTGAGGGGAAAGTGGGACAAAAGAATCCTTTACAGGAGTGGGATCAAATTGAGAGAGGTTATATATGGAAGGAAGACTTACATATTTAATAGTAATGTAAAGGTCAGGAGAAGAAGAAAGAGAATGGAATTCGAGCCACAGATATGGACATTGGGTAGGAAAAGGTGATCTAGTGAAATAAACTAGGAAATTGGAGAAGACAAGATATTTAAGGCAGTTTAAAAAGGATGAAACAGTTGTGGATCGTAATAGAGCAAATAGAACAGAGGAGTGTAGAATTGCTGGGGCATGTTGGGATTGCATTTGTGCTTGGTTACCACAAATCTAAAATGGAATCAATCTGCATTTTTGTGTGACCCTTTCCAATGGAACGGTTATTTTGGTTCTGAATGTAATAAATGGCGAACGAATAGATGGATTTATCTAGTTTGGGAGTTTTTTTGGATATGGAAATAAAAAGAGAAACAAATTTGGTAAATTATGCTACTGACAAGTATAAAGCTGAAATGATGGGCCATGGACTTTCTTTTGAATAAGGAGAAAAATGATGTTTCAAATAAGTGAAGTTATTTCTTCCTTTGTGTATGCAGTTTATAAAAATATGGAAATTATAGTCAAATAAATATAGAAGCTTCATTCTGAAATAAAAAGAAAATTGAGGCAATGTCTACCATTTTGTTTAGCTTGATCTACACTGAGGTATTTAAAGATTATAATGATTAAATATGTTTATATTATCCCTTATTTTATTATAATCTACTCTGTATCCACATTTTGAGGTGGCCATTTATCAGAGTGCACAGAGCCCTCAAGTTGTCTGTTATTTTTGTTAGACATTGTAGCAGCATCTTACAGGCACTACATTTAAGAATAAAACAAGACTGTGGAGATTATCATTTCCAATCTTCTTATTTTAGAGATGATGTATTTGAAACTCAAAGATGTGATGAGATAAAGGACATAGAACAGTTAAGAGGCTGTAACTCAAGGTCACATCACTTTAACCTCAATATTAAGCACCCTCCATTATCTTGATTGTCAATGACATAGTTAATATATTAGCATTGTAGAAGATGACCGAGATAAAGCATATCCAAATAAATTAATCTCCAATAAATTTCACTAAATAATTCTCCCACTGTACTCCAAGGTGTATCAATCCTTGAGATAATATCAGAGATATTTCTTTGACATTATAAGATGCAATTAAAAGAGTTAAATCTCAGGAGAGTCTGTGAAAATTCTAAGTAGGGTTATTTAAAAAAAAAAAAAGTTTTGTTTTGGATGGCAGTAAATACCAACCTTGTTTACTTAACATGTTTTTCTCAAATTCAATATAATATTAAGATAGAAGAATGAGCTAATTTATTCTTAGCTTAGTAGGTAACTTCAGTTGACTTTCTGTTAGGAGATTTAAAATTGAATATCACATCAGAAAAGTCACTTATTTTATGAATTAAGAGAGGTAACATCTACAGGGTTACAGGTAACAAGTACCTGCATACAATGTGAATTCTATGTAAAGTAGGAATACTCATAAACCAGTGGTTTTATGTAATGTGCTTGTGTAAATAAAATCATTTTTTCTAATTTCTATATATCTTTCAGCATAGCATGTTTTTCTCTTACAGACAACTTACTATATCAGAAACTTTGAACTGATGCTCATTATTCATAAAGTTAATTTCAGTGGCATCAATACCATCATACCATTTATAAATGCTCCACTGCCACATATGAAAGGGTCAATTGTTGGTAGCCTAAAACTTTGTGCCATTCAGCATGAATTCTTCTTAGCCAGACTCATGTACTCTGGTCATGGTTCACATTATTTTGAAAGCTGACTAAGATAATGTGCCAATGCTGAGATAAATAAGTTAAATTAAATAAACTAAAAATATATTGTCAACTTTCGGCCCCTTATGGTATAATAATATAATTCTTCTCATAAAGTTACAGTTCAGATACTGCATACTAATTTCCTACACAGGAACAGAGAATCCTCTTAAAATAATAATGACATCATTTAATCTTATTAGCTTCTCTAAACACAAGAGATATCTGCTGCTCAGATTCCAGATATGAGGGGAACAACTTTTCTAAAATTAGAAAGTTTTGACTAAGATTTTCATAAAGCTTGTATAATTCCTTAACAGTTTTGTTTACTGAAATATCTTAAGGGCCTATGATTTCTGGCACATGATAGATATTCCATAAATACTTGAATAAATAAGTAAGAATAAATGAGTAAGACATGTGCTAGTATTGGAGAGGTAGAACTCTATCATAGTTGTGACTCAATAAGACAGACATAAAAGGTTAAACATAGAGAATTACTGTTAAAATACACACACACACAGCACAAAGAAATTCTATGTTGAATCAAACTTTCTTCTTTATCATTGGCATTTACAGTCACTGAAGAATATCTTTATAACATTTTTTATATATAAAATGTAGATGTTTTACATGAGAAATATTGCATTTATTTCTATTAGCTAGAAGATAAATGTTAGAAGCAAAGATATATAACAACCCTGGATGCTGTAAGTGGATTTTACTTTAGTTTGCCAGTTTAAGTATGTATTACCCATTAGAAAATGTTGTTTTTTTATAAACTCATCTTGTAGGCTTGGGATTACAATTTTTTTCCAGAGTAGAAAGTCACACAAAAGTCATAGAAACAAATTAATTAAATGCCTGAATCAGAAAGTTTCCTAAAATGGTTATTATTTACAAAATCAAATTTACAAAATCTGAAACCATCCCTAGAGGTACTCTAGTTAGAACACCCTTGGAGCAGCAGCAATATTTCCCCAAGTTTGGTCCTGACTTGTGAATAGTAAATTATGATGCCAGACGCAAACATCAATTTTAGATATCCTAATTCTCTAACACATTTTTAACAAGGGATGCACAATAACAGGAAGAGTCATTTTTTCCTCAAAATTTAGTGAAGAAATGAAACTGACAGATGTAGCAAAGATTATAGAGTTGAGTGGGCATTCAGACAATCAGGTGATGTGCTCAGTATATGTATATATGGATATTTATTGAGAATAGCAACTAAAATAGTAGTATAATTTAGCTCCTTGATTCAATGGAAAAAACTTAGAACATGACATGAGTGTTGCCATCAGTTGACAGGGGTTTCACAAGTAATAATGATTATAGTATCACAATAGATTGTGAGTGGTTAACTTTTGGGTTTATATTCAAACCTATTTAAATATATTACCAATTTAGCATCACTCTCTCCTTCATTCTAACATGTTCTTTGTGAATGAAAGAAAAAGATAGATACAGATACACACTACTGAGTTAGGATTCCTACCCAGCCCACTGCCTACCTTATATTTACATAGCCATGGTAAATGATCACTCCTGATTCATTAGTTATTGTGGCATTTACAATGTATTGCAGTTCTTGAATTATGTTTTATGCCTGGCATGATCAAGAAGCAATAGAAGAAAAGTATAACTGGAAATTTCTGGAATTTTATAATCAGTTTGCTAACTTATTTTAAAAATATTCCTGGAAAAGGACACAATAATAAAACAAATAAAAATATAGACAATGTCATGCTGGAAAAAACAAAGAAATATAGATCAAACAAAGAGATCACCATCATCACATCAAAAAGTTAATTATACCTATTATTTTTTTTTAGAAACTAAAGTTGCACGATATTGTCACTCTTCCTCCTATGTGGCTGGTGAGATATTAATTGGCAAGGACACTTTTGAAGCATAATCAAAAGTACTTATTGCAATTAATATGTACATGCTATGCAGTCTTGCAATAATGAATCTAAGGGAAACTTCTGAACAAATGTACAAGGTGGTATGTAACAAGATGTTCATGTTAATGTTATTGTTCTAGCAAAATTAGACACAATATAGGTGACCATCACAGGGTACTATATAAGATATAAGCTAAATCTATATATTGCAACATGACTAGAGCACTGAAACATAATGTTTAGATGAATAAGGACCCACTTTATGAATGCAGAGTTGGTGAAATCCCATTCGAAATGCAGCGCTGCCTGAAAATTGGAGAGCTGAGTCATATCGTGGGTAGATTATACTAACACCCTCTACAAATGTTATGGCTTCTTTTGGTTTAGTTGTTTAGTTGTAAGCATGATTCATCTTTAAAATTATTAATGCTGTCTTCTTAACACTCTCAACTTCGTATTAATCTTCTTTATTTTATTCAAATGTTCTAGGTAAGTTCCCAGTACAGGGCCTTTGCTTTTGGTGTTGCCTAGGACGCTGTCTCCTGAGACACAAATATGACTCCTCAATTCTCTTCTTTTCTATCTTTCTTGAAATATCACTTTTTCAGTGAGGTCTTTCTAGGCACCATATTTAAAATTTCAAGTTGACCAGAAACTTAGAATTTCCTATCGCCCTCCTCTTTTCTTGATTTATGTTTCTTCCTAGCACTCACAGTCATTTGCAACACTATTTAAAGCATGTATTTTGTTGTCTGTCTTTTATTTGTTGGTTTTGTACAACAATCTATCCATTGTAAGTGTTCAATTAATAATTGCCACATTAATTAATTATTTAATATTTTTCCTGAAATCTACTTGATTTGACATTGATATTGCTGCATCAACTTTTTGTTAATTTTTAAATTGATCTTTGCTTCATATATACTTTTCCACTTATTAGTTTTCAAAATTTTTCTATTATTAATTCAAATATTCATTTTTTAAATTGGATATAAATTATTGTTTTTCCTTTTAATCCAGTCAGATTCATGATATTTATTTGTTTAATATTTATATTCCTTGGCTATGATAAGAAACTTTAGAGATATGAATGATGTCACTTATGTTTACTTCCGTCCAATGTCTAATATAGTTTGGCATAAAAGTGGAGCTCAGCAATTTTTTTTTTTTCGTTTTATATTTTTAATGAAATTGGTAAATAGTACAATTTTTAAAAATATAACAGTAGGTAATGACTTGCAATAAAGATAGTGTAAGCTATCACAAACTCAACTTTTTTACAGCAAAACAAAATATTAATTTTCAAGCTTTCTCCATTTATGTATATGTACATACACGTGTATAATATTAAAATATACAATTATATGAATGTAAACATAGTTATCCAATTGGAAAGAAAACAATAAACATTAAGTCATTTTAGTGTTTTCAGGATAGACCAAAGAAATGTATGATTTCCATATTATTACATATATTTATTAATGTCATAGTAGTCTAATTTTGAGGAACTAATTTTTGAAAATTTTAAAATTATAAAAATGAAACTCATTATTTTAATTTAAGTTTTATTTAATTTTTGGCATTGCTATACAACTGTTTCATGAAGCAGTTTACCATATTACAGTAGCAATTCAGTTTTGACATCTTAGCAATTTTTTCTCCAGAAATAAGACATGTTATTAAGTCAAAGCATGTTAGATGTTGGGCATTCACTAAGACATCTGTTGAAAAATAACATTCTACTTTCTTTATAAAATTAAATTTTGCTAGCTTAGAAATACCGATGGTTATTCTACTGAATTATTTTTCATTTTTAACCATTCTACTTTAAATGATCTTTCTATATGGGAGAAGGTTGTAGGCATGGATCACGATTCACATTATAATAAACAGAATTAGAGGTGGAAAGAACTCCAGGTAATGTATTAGAGTTATTATAATAGAATCAAGGAAAAAAGCTGAAAAAACATAAGCAGCTAAAATCACAAAAAAAAACTCCCTCCTTGCGAATCCTTCTGGCTTTACTACTGTGGTTGATAATCACCATGGTAAAAGCGTTAGAGAAAGAATAAAGATAGAGTTAGTCGTGGAAGATAAATTAAGAAAGCAAAATTCCATTATTATGAATAATACTATTCAGATTACCATGTTAGAAAGGCTGAATAAATTAAAGAAGACTTTAAGACTTTGCTGAGACGTAAAATAATGATTTGAAAAACATTGCATGATGCTGTTGCATATTTGGGTTTCTTCAAATAAATTTTGATTTAAAAAGCTATAAATATTCCTACATAGATAACAAAGATGAAAACAATACATATCTCGATGATTTTCTTTTTAAACTTCTGTTCTTGGCTGCTATAATTTTGATCCTCTATTCTTAGAAATTAAAATGATTAAGATCTAAGTAAGGCTGCTTAAGATTTTCTCAGAAATGGAAAAAATCTCATTTTATTATTTTTTTTTTCAGAAGTCATAACAGTTCTGATTTAGGTTAAGTGATAATGAAATGAATTTCCAATTAAATAAGATAATGGACTATGCTATGGGCTGATAATACTTCCTCTCCAATTTAGATTCGATTTAGGATAAATCTACTTTCTTTGAATAAGAAACATACCAACTCTCCTGAGCGTAGTATGCCTTCTGTTCAAAGAAGCTCATCAGTACACAAACTCTGGTTTTTGAGGGTGTCAGAAGGAATATTTTCCAGAGACAAATGTATTCTGGTTGGAGGTATAGGTGGAGAGCTAGACCCTAAATTATAGAGAATTAAGTCCTTGGAAACTGTCATTTCTATGATGACAAAACCTAAAGAATATTATAAATATTTCAGAAAAGGGAACCGTAGGCCACGATGTTGTTATATATCATATAGGTATATAAATACATAAGCAAGTGAACATTTTTTCAATTTCTCTTTCTCTTGTCATCTGATTCTGTCTTTTTTTAAATAATTAAATTTTTTTTCCAATTACAATTGACATGCAATATTATATTGGTTTCAGGTATACAACATAGTGATTAGATATTTATGTAACTTACAAAGAGATCACTCCAATAAATCTAGTACCCATCTGACACCATATATAGTTATTAGAATATTATTGACTATATTCCTTATGTTATACTTTACAACCTCATGACTATTTTGTAACTACCAATTTGTACTTCCTAATCCCTTCCACTTTTTCACCCATCCCCTCGACTCCCCTCCCATCTGGCAACCATCAAAATATTCTCTGTATCTATAAGTTTGTTTTTGTTTTGCTTGTTCATTTATTACTACTTTTTAAGATTTCAACATATAAGTGAAATCACGTGATATATGTCATTGTCTGACTTATTTCAGTCAGTATAATACTCTCTAGGTCCATCCATGTTCTTGCTATTGGCAAGGTTTCATTCTATTTTATGACTGAGTAATGTTCCATTGCATATATTCACCACTTCTTGCTTATGCATTTATCTATTGATGAACACTTAGGTTGCTTCCTTATCTTGGCTATTGTAAATAATGCTGTGATAAACATATAGATGCATATGTCTTTTTGAGTGAGTGTTTTGGGTTTTCTGAAAAATACCCAGGAGTGCAATTAATGGATTCTTCTTTGTCTTTTGTTACAGCCTTTGTTTTAGAGTCTATTTTGTCTGGTGTAATTATTACTACCCCAGATTTTTAAAAAAAATATTCTTTTTATGAAATGTCATTTCCACCTATTTACTTTCAGTCTATGTGTCTGAATCTGAAGTGTCTCTTGTAGACAGCATATGCAAAGGTCTTATCTATTCAGCCACCCTATGTCTTTTGATTGGACCATTTCATCCATTTACAGTTAAAGTAGTTGTTGATAGATATGTAGTTATTGCCATTTTATTATTCATGGTTTTGATCTTTTTCTTCTTAAAGAAGTTCTTTAACATTTCTTGTAATACTGGTTTGGTGATGACAAATTCTTTTAGCTTTTCCTTGTCTGGAAAGCTCTTTATCTGCCCTGTGATTCTAAATGATTATTTTGATAGGTAGAGTAATCTCGGTGGTAGATCTTTGCTTTTCAATACTTTGACTATTTTGTGCCAATCCTTTCTGTCCTGCAATGTTTCTGTTAAGAAATGAGTTGACAATCTTATGGGAGCTCCCTTGTAGGTAAATAACTGCTTTTCTTTTGCTGCTTTTAAGATTCATTTTGTGTCTTTAACTTTTGGCATGTTAACTTGATGTGTCATGATATAGGTCTCTTCGGGTTCATCTTGTTTGGGACTCTGTGTTTCCTGGGTTGTATGTCTATTTCCTTTACCAGGTCAGGGAAGTTTTCCATCATTATTTCTTCAAAGAGGTTTTCAAACCCTTGCTCTCTCTTCTCCTGGTACCCCTATGATGTAAATATTGTTATAACTGATGTTGTCTCAAAGGCCCCTTAAACTATCCTCATTTTTTGATCTTTTTCTTTGTTACTGTTCTGATTGGGTGTTTTCTGCTACCTTATCTTTGAAATCACTGATTCGGTCCTCTGCTTTATCTAATCTACTGTTGATTCCCTCTAATGTATTCTTTATTTCAGTTATTGTATTTTTCATTTCTGACTGGTTCTTATTTGTTTTTTATATTAATTTTACATTTCCTATACTTTTGTTGAAGTTCTCACTGAGATCATTGAGATTATTATAACTAATGTTTTGAACTCTGTGTCTGATAGATTGCTTGTCTACATTTGTTTACTTATTTTTCTGGAATTTGTTTTTTTTTTTTTATTTGAGATATATTACTTTGCCTCCCCATTTTGGCTGCCTCCGTGTGTTTTTTTCTATGTACTAGATAGGGCTGCTATGTCTCTCAGTCTTGGTAGAGTAGGCTTGGGTAGTAAATGTTCTGTACAGCCCAGTAGCACAGTCTCCCTGGTCACCTGTGCCAGGTGCTCCAGCAGTGTCCACTGTGTGGGTTGTATGTGCCCTCCTCTTATAGTTGAACCTTGATTGTTGTTGGCACATCAGTGGGAGGGATCGACCTTCAGACTGATTGGTTGTGAGTAATGGCCATGACTAGAGTGGAGGAGCCGTTGTACAAGGGCTGACTCTACAGAGTAGGATTCACTTTCACATTGCTCTGGTGTCTTCCAATCTGCCCTTTGGGTGTGTCATTTGTGGAAGTGGTTGGGTGGTGCTCTGGTGTGGTCTAAAGCTGACCATCTGATGTGTGGATTCTGGGGCATCTTGTGAAGAGCTCTGGTGCAGGCCAAAGTCAGCCACTGCTGTGCCCTGCCCAGGCCCAGTTGATGGGAGCTACAAAGTGATCTGCAGATGGCTTTCACTTGTACTAGGTTTGAAGATACCTGAGAGAGGCTAAACTACAAACCGAGACCAGTTGCTGCTAATGCCAGGTTTGGGGCTGCTTAGCAAGAGGTACCCAGCATGCTGCCTGTTTGAAATTTATGAACCTTTGAAAGATTTAGAAAAGTTCACAGCATGAGCCAAGACAGGCCATTTGTATGGAAAAGCCACTGGAAGCAGCTTGGGTGGGCCCCACAATTTGGGTGGGGTGGGTCTCTTGGAATCACCAGGGCAGGATGCACAGTGTTAGCCAGGTTGATGGAGATTCAGATTTGATGCCCTCCTGCAAGCTCAGGCTGAGTTGGGAAGGGATCAACAAAGGAACAATGGCTTCTGCCAGCACTTTTGTCTGGCAGAAAGCTTCCCCTCAAGTCTTCACCCTGAAGCCAGACAATTCAGTTCCTCCCCAATATGTCCCTGGCACCTTTTGAGCTGCCCCAGTGCTGAAGCTCAGAGTGAGTGAGTCTTTCGGTGAGTAAGTCCACCCACCGGCCCTTTAAGAGGAGCACCTGGGACTCCTGCAGTTCTCCGTCTCACTCAGCCACAATCTCAGCCACAATCTCTGCTGGTTTTAATAGCCAGAAGTTATGGGGACTGCTCTTCTCAGCACTGGAACCCTGGGATAGGAAGCCTGGCATGGGGTTGAGGCCCCTTGTTCCTCCGGGGGACCTCCTATAGCCATGATATCCCTCTACATTTATAACGTGGGTGTGGGAGCAGTTCGTTAGGAGTCTCCGCTCCTCAACCAGTCTTGATGTGGTTTCTTCTATATGTCTTGAAATATTCTAATGTATTGGAAAACAATTCAAAAACTTGAGAAGTGTATAGAGATAATTGGTGATATATACATTAGAGTCAAAATGATTATTTTAAAATTATTTAATTCTTCTATATACATTCATTCATCAAATATGTATTAAATGCCCACTGTAGTATACCATTAAAGAAATAGTTTTCAGAGCAGTTAAGTTGTATTTAATTTTCATTAAAAATCATTATCTCAAAGTTTTAATTACTAGATATATGACATGTGCCAATTAAACACTGAGCATTTTTTTAAAATTTGACAAACAGAAATAGTAATTCCTTCTCTTCAACTATTGTTAGGGTTAAATAGGTAACATGCAATTGTGTACAAAAGTGACCAGCAACTATTAGTTTTCTTTCTTTTTCTATATCATGGCTTACATTATGTATGATTTGTTATTTCTTCTTTTGAGTTACAAAGTATCCTTTATAGATGTATTTGTCTTTATTAAAGTGACCTTTTACTTCCTATTACCCCATATTGTTCATTATCACATATAACCAGATATCCCATCTAAAGCTAATTTAATGTATTTTCATTGCTTATAGCCTCAAAAATTAAAACTGCTAACAGTACTGAAAACTATTATTCAAAATGAAATATTGTTAATATTAAGACAAATTTTTTTAGAAAGATAAATTATACTTCATTGAACATTTTAAATGTAATTTTATTTAAGACAAATTTTTATACAAACTTCTTGGAACAGATGTTTTATACAAAGCATATCTACATATGAATTTAGAATTGAATCAGAAGTTCTAATTGCCTGGAAATTTATTACGTGATATCTATGAATTAAATAAAAAGCAGAAATTTTCTGCTGAGCCTATATAGTCAGTAGAGTGTCTTTGTAAATATAAGTTATAAAATTACAATCTGAAATTGAACGATTTGACTATGGACAAGATTTTCAGATGAGATCAATCAAGCAATAAGCCCTTGCATTCATCAAACAATTTCTGGAAGGCTTGGAGTAGAAAGCTGGTATTAAACTCTGTTAATATGATTATATTCTGGACCATAGAATAAATGTGACCTACTTGGATTTTGCAATCATTAGAGTTTCAATTCCTCACTTAACATGATAACATGATTCTCTCAGTATTAGTATTTCTTTGGTGCTTCTGTTCTGTTATACTTAAATTTATAAATAAAAGTTGTGTTGTACATTAATGACGAAAGAGAAAATATTTCTAGAACTTCGCACAGTTGGTGAGACAATTATCAATTTACAAGCTACAAATGAAAAAAAATCACCTTATATAAAATGTTTAAAGACTAGAAGTCTTGACCAATAAGTGTCTTCTTATATCCTAAGAATGGCTTTAATATCACTCACAAAGACTAAATGCTAGTATACTTTACACAGAACCATATTTCTGACAAACCATATATAAATCTGACCTTATTTTCTCATTGAACTGAAAATAAATTCCAAGAGGTTTTATTATTACATGTGATTTATTCTTAGAGGGCTATAGTTCTTAAGACTTGAGTTCTTCTTGCATACCAAGCAAAGGTCTAGGTCACAAACATTGAAAATTAATTCTGACTTATTTAAATAGGAAAAAAAAATTATTATGTGCTTTTTGGTTAGTGCTAAGAAATCCAGAATGCTGGAAACCAGGCTCAGAAGATAAGCAGGAATAAAGAAAACTGGACCGTGCAAGGTTTAGAGATAATATCAGAGCCCAGAACTAGTCCATCAAGGTGGCCATTGCCAGTTTCTCCTGGTGCCCCACAAACTGGATAGTTCTGCTTCTGTTGCCAGCTGTATTTAATCCTTGGCTCAGTTACTTGTGATTCAATTTTGGGTAGATCAAGAATTGGTCAAATTCACATTTCTTAAGGGAAACTGGAGGAGAGAATGTCTGGCATTTAGGACTTCTATAGTGGAAGACTGTTTCTGCATCCTACCAATGTTCTCTTCATAGGATAGTCTCAAATGTCCTCAGGTCATTCAGGGATTGGCAACCATATGAACTGTTCATAGTGTGCTGTTTGCAGCATCTGAGATTAATAATGAATGTCTTATAAATTAACACATACCCACCAAAAAGGCATAATAAAGTAAAACCTTCCAGTACTTGAAAACTTATTTTCATGTGAATAATCTCGCTTTTAATTCAATTATTGTTTTAATATTTTTTCTCATTTTACATTTTTTAAATGATAGATATAGCCATACTCAACACCAATGCTACAAAAAAAAAAAAGGTAGTTTTTTTCTGATCCATTGTCAGTCTATCTCTCAAGCTGACCACCTACATACAGATATGCCCAGATAAGCTGTACTCATATCATATCTACTCCCCACAATTGCTGCCCCTTCTCAGCAGTGTGGTTCCGGTCACAGTTCAACTGGTTTACTGTAGTCTATTCTCATGCCCCAGTGGACTGAGCCCAACTAATGACCAAAGCTAAGCCAATGAGAGTTCGTCTACAAGATTTGTTTTTTAACAGAACTGAAGGGGAGAGAGTCCTTCACTAGAATATGAGTCACATTACCTGTCAGTGATAACTGTGGATCCTGTCAAGTGGTCTGAAGTAAACAGAGCCCATGCATGGATGAGGTATGCTCTCCAGAGGAAGCCCGACATGACAAATGGATACAATAAGTTTTGGTGGCATCCTAATTTATTTGTTCCTTTCTTTCTTACTGTTTAGTTTTCAACCACTTCTCCTATTACAAGTTATAGCCTCATATTCTTCCAATACATTAATTTCCTTGCCAAAACAAGTTCTATTGATTTTCTGTCACTTGCAACTCAAATAGCTATGACTATTACTAATATCGAATAACAGCTCAAAGCACCCGCTTTACTAAAGGTTTTTAGTTGGAAAGTCTTATTGTTCCATCTTCCTTTTACTAGTTGGTATAAATCCCTCTCCACTCCCCAGGCAGGGGCAGTGCTGAGAGAGAATTCTTTTAGTCTCCTTACCCTCCTTTACTTGATCTATATCCCAAGAAAAGAATATAGTAAGAATGTGATGTCTTGAGCTATATGTGTGAGTGTGTTTACCACTTTTAAAAGTATAAAAAGATCCCCCCGCCACTCCATCCTCTCTCTACCTCGCTCTCTCTGATCTCTCCCAGTGTCTTGAATCTACAAAATAATCAAAGACACCCCCTCTACTCTTCTCATATGGATAGCTAGTATGCTTAGAGGTTTTCTGTTTTTCCGGTGATAAAGTTTGTGAGGTTGGGTGGCTTATGGTTCATGAAACCTGATTTGAGGAAGCCACTCCTCTCACAGGTGAAAGGTAGGTGAAAGGGCAAAATTCAGTATGTAGGGAACTTCCCAAATTGCTTTAGGTCTCAGCTACGTTCTCTAGTCCAGCCTTATAAAGAAACCCTTCACTTTTTGGAACATTAAGCCCCACTGATAAAGCTTACTTACACCTCATCCTCATCAGGCTCCTTGGATACTATCTCTAACGTCTAAAGCTTGTAACCAGATAGACAGAAGATCTGTAAATTGGCATTACTGGCAATAGAATGATATTAGAGGGAAATCTTTATTATCAGTTTAACATAGACCCACACACATTCTGCACTTTGTTCTATGTTGTGATGTATTATTCTTTGTTAGGAATCACACATTTTCTAACAAGAAAAATTTTAAAAATCTATCTTTATTCCATATTTTATATTTGAGAAAAACAGGTCATTAATTTACTCAGTCACCTGAGAGAGTCTACCCATGTTTTCTGAACAACAATTGTAATATCAGGTCCTTGTACAATACTCCAAAATCGATAGAGCACACATCACTGCACTCAGTGTGTTTGGGAGAGAAGCTTATTAACTTTGATCAGAGATTTTTCTTTTTTATTAGATATTTTTAGAATACTGGGAGAGTGTATTACACTTGGTAGCTGAATGTTTGTCTACTTATCATAGAAAATCTTTATAGATACAAAACACAGAAGGCTCTTTTATAATAGTTCAAAAGAACACAGAAGGCTAGGCATTTTATTTACATCTCTTCTCTAGCATAGACTAAATATGTGTCATCACACAAATCATTTAAGCTTTATGGACTTTGATTTTATTATCTATAAAATGGGAGTAAATTTTGTTTTGTAAATTAAATAAGCGAGTATATGCCATGCAAATGCCAATGTAGGTACTCACGGTATGTGAGACAACATGGGGAAAATTGTCAAACGAAGCCATGTGTTCTCTACAGGGAGATGTCATCTCCAAGAACGTAAAAATTGGTTCTTTGGGGTGAAAAAAAAATCCTATTTTATGGAAAAATGCACAAATATACATGTAGTATATAAAATAATATATAGTTTATCTGTAATAATAGAAATTCACGATTAGAAAAAATAGGTATCTAGGAAAAACTGTTTTGAAAGGCTATCTGGAGTGATTTTAAAAAAGTGTTGAGAAACACTGACCTAGGTAATAATCTCTTTTTCTCCTCTAAATGCCTATAAAACCATAAAAACACTACTTTTACTAGGTTTTATTTTTAATGTTTCTTAAATCATGTATAATCAAAACTTTCTTACCTACCTCATGGAGTCACAGTGAAGATCAAATGAAAATTGTTTCATTGGTCTGTGCAAACACTTTGAAGTGTACAAAGTGCTATGAATTATCAGATATTATTGATATCTGATAATATCAATATTATTGATATCTGATATCTGATAATGGCTAAGAATAGAATCCAGTTCTTAATGAGAAAAGAAAAATCTTACTATTTAGGAGAGTTCAAATTCCATTCCGTAAATGAAAACTCATTTACAAAAGGAGGTGATGATAGTGACATCTTTGAAATGTGGTTCTTCTACTTGAGGAATTTAGGTATATTACTGAATGCATTTTAAAAGAAGGTCACCTGTTTATCGACTTAGGAAAATTGTGAAGGAGGTAATTTCTCTTCCCATAAGAACATCAGTTCTGACCTCTCAAAAATATATATTTAAGACCAATAACAAGCTGGATGCTATGCTAGGTACTGGGCATAAATACTAAACAGAACAGACAAAATTCCTCAGGGTATGGCGCTGACACTGTTATATTTTATATCAGCCTGGTGCTCTGGAAAATGACAATGATTAAGAAATCCCCCAGCCCTTCTGTGGTCTTAAAGGGCTTATCGCAAGGCACCACATTTTCCCATGTGACTTGCAAAAGATTCACAGATGCCCTCCTTGTTTGCCAATGACATGTATACCCACAAGCCCTCTAAATTCCTATCCATTGCTTCATAAATGTTAGTCGAACTGCTTGTACCCACTGACCAATCTGGACCAAACAACAAGAAAAAAGTCTTTGGTATACAGACTTAATCAAACTTTAGATAAGCTTCTTTCTTTTCCTCAGGGCCCCAGAACTTAGAACTATCCTCCCTCAACCTGAGTCAGCCTACAACCCCTCCTTAAACATCTTCCTGGGAAAAGGCTGACCTCAAGCAAAACAGCCTCTGATATACTGTTCTATCAAATAATCGTTTCTTCCCATTTACTGGCATCTCATTCTTTCTAGCCTTGTTTACTTCTCCCTATAAAAGGAAAGCTCTTTTCTGACTAACCTTTGAGATGCTTGTGGTTCTTATAGTGAGTGTTCTTATTGAAATAGCCTCCCTCCCCAATGCAGCAGTCCCTGTCTCCCTCTTGTAGTAATATTTTCTAATAAAAATAAATCTCTCCTTTCCTCAATCTCTCTCTCTCTCTCTCTCTCTCTCTCTCTCTCTATATATATATATATATATATATATATATAAAATAGAATATACACACATATACAGTGCTTATATAAAGAAATGATAATTATTGTATGGGATTGGATTTATACAATATTTTATACTGAGCATAAAATTCATAATATTCCTCTTAAACTGAAGGGAATTGATTTAGTATTATAGTTTTTGTTTTTTGTTTTTTTCTTTTCTGGTATTTATTCCTGGTTGATGGCACTTAGACATTTGATCTAGATGGAAACAATAAATTATTTAAGTTTTATCCCATGGGCCAACATTATTCATGATAAGTTTTGGAAACCCAATGCTGAAAAGAATTCCAACCCAGGATTCATGCTCAGGAGGAAACAGTGCCCTACTGATGTTGCTGTGAGATTGGCTAGTGGGTTATAGATTCACATGCAATTCTTACATGCCAGCTTCTATCAGCTTCTACCCAAATTTCTCTAAATTCTCTTATTAGTTTCCATGACACTTTTATCTAATTTTCTGATTATCATTGCCTAAATTTGTAAACTGCTTCCCCCCGTTTGAGCTATTAGCTGCCTTTATGTTCCTTTAGCCTATCGGCCTAGCAATAATAATCAATTTATCTCTCTCTCGCCCACCCCTCACATACTCGCACACGTGCGCACACATTCACACAGTCATTCCTCTTAAATTATTTGAATTCTTAATCTTTATTTCTATATTACCTTTTATGTCTTGTTCATTTTCTGCATATGTAACGAATAGTGAATACTAGACTTCTTTTTCTTGAATCAGATAAATCTCTGAAAGTCAAAATCAGACAGAACTTTTTGACACACAACATAACTTTCATTTCTAAGCAACTCCTGTGGAAGATAATGTTAGTTATAATTATTGATTAACACTTCTGTTACTCTTTTGACCTAAATAATATGGTTACCTAAAAACCTTAAGGTGGTAACACAAAGTGAAAACGAGTGCCGATTTTAAATTTGGAGATTACAAGTTGCAATTTACACGTAAAGTCCAGGTTTGTGTTGAAGCCAGTTGGAGTGAAGAAGAGACATTGTCGCAGCAGGAATGGAAGTACAGAAGGGCGACGTTTTCAATAATCATTTGTATGAAAAGAGCTACTGTTTGGGACTGCTTCCTGGTTTTTCCTTTTGCAATTTTTTGGAGTTATTTTTTTCCAAAGAAAATGAACGATGAGACTATCAATCTATATTTATAAGAGAGAGAGAGCACCTCCATGTTTCACTTATCTTTTTGTTTCTAATATAAGCAGGATGCAATAAGCTATTAAAAACAGACTGAATGAACGATATGTGGAAACTGCCGAGTATATAATTCCTTTTTTCTTTAATGGAAGTTAGGATTGATGTTTTATGATTTTTCACTGAAGTACACATGCGTTTCTGGACCTCTCTTTCATTCTGGATCTCACCTTTCTTCAACATGAAAAATGGAATGACAGCAATAAAACCTTTTTTTTTTTTCTTCTTCTTCTTTTGAGAGTTGCAAAACATCTGAGAATAAGGAACCATCTGCTACTATTGTGTAAATAGTCCAAAAGGACTGAGCAGAAAAGGAAAGTCTGGCATCATGGCCACATCAGCTGGCCCACATCTCCGCCAGGCCCCTACCCCAGAGGTGCAGAAAACCCGGGGACACCAATTCTGGCAAGCATTTGGGAGTGTGCTGGTATTCTACAGAACAACAAGGAACAGCTGCAGGGAGCAGGGGTGGTACAGCAGGTTGTGAAATGAGATATGGGCTTATGTCAGAGTCATTAAGCTTTTCTGATAAATGGGCTGCAAATTAATTGGTAGTTCCACTAATTAATTTATTTGAGTTGCTGAATTCCTCTGGCCTGCCTGTGGCTGTTAACAGAGCAGAATGATACTTCAACATGGAGAGTATTCTTTATTTTCCCCATATAAAGAATTTGAATTCAGGCTTACTCATTGGCGGACCTTTTCAAAACATCAGCAATAAAAAAAAATATTAAATGATTCGAAAGATTTTTAATGTCTAGAAATATTTAAGTAGTAATTTTTGAAATCAAAAGAGTAATCAGACTGCAAATCCGTATAGATTTCTATTGACTGGCATATGGAATGCCCAAAATGCCATCAACAGGCCTACATAGAATTGTTACCATCATTTCAAATGGCTAACTATATGTCTCTGGTCGAGCAGAGAAACTAGGTCATCTAAATTGCAGGATTAGAAGGAGAATATAGATATATGTGCTCATCTGCTTCAGAAATGACTTCTGATGTATATATCCTATATCTATCTGCATATACACATGTCATATATGTAGATACACACATATATGCATATGTATTCACATGTGTGCATATATTTTTTTTTCTTTTTAAAAATTAGAATACTTTTTTAAGAGAAAAAATATGTTTTGTCTAATATGATAATTTGTCTCTGGATTGTTATTGCTTAAGGAGAATAAATGATGCTTATATTTCATAAACATAACCAAGAATTCATTATATATACTTGTTTAAAATAATTTTTATTATATACATATAATTTAAAATGTATTTTCAACATTATTTCCCTTTTTGTCTCTATAATTTGATTAGAGAGGAAAAAAGTTAATTTTTTCCAAAAATATCAAGTACATAAATATATAGAGTACACTGGAAAGTCCTGAACCCCCCATCCTACACAGAGATAACCACGATGGACATGATTTATTAAACAAATATGAAATTATAATTTACATATTTCTATATATATATATATATTTATATGTTACATACCCTGCTTTTGTGTTTGTTCACTTAGTAGTATTTTTAATCATTTTTCTGTATCAGTTGATTTAGTTAACTTTCTTTATAATGGTTTTATAATACTCCATTTTATAGTTAACCATACAGTTTTAAATCGGAAACTACAAATGGATATTTAGGTAGTTCCCAACTTTTCACTGTTATAAACAATTCTTTATAGATAATCTTAGTCCACAAAATCTTTATATATGTGTGCGTTATTTCTGTTGAATGAATTGAGTAGTAGTAAAATGTTCTGTCAAAAGATATGCACATAATTTGAAGGTTGAGTAAGCAACTGTTTTGTTTAACTAATTAAAAAATAAAAGTAGAATTAATAAAGCAAAGTGGTTAAAATCGGAAAAAGTAACGTTTTGTACTGAAACTCATGTCTTTCTTCCAGCTTTTATATAGAAACTCTTATGATTACTTATGATTAATCTTTCTTGAATACTGACTTCCCTTAAGGACATATAAGTTATGTCATTATCTCTTCTATACTCGACAATGAATTAGGAATCATTATTTGAATATGGATGTTTAATATATGTCATACAGGATCAAAAGGGTGAGCTGTAAGTAAAGATTTTGAATGATTATTAGGCAAATAAATGAGAAGATTAGATAAATTAAAATGTATTTCCAACCTTTGTAGGATTTAGCTAATACGAAATAAATGATTTTCAACAAAAATCAAATTTAGCTAAATCCAATTATTTAAAAAAACTAAAAGTAGTCTATACTTGCAAGTAATTAATATTGAAAAAAGATTCTAGCCTTGCAGAAGAATTAACAACTATTCTGAAAGAAATGAATGGACACAGAAGCATACTTGGTTTATATCTTATCATGAGTAGCCAGTCTATCGCTCTCTTGTTTGTGCATGAAATTGTTCCTTTTAGGCCATTCTAAATGTTGTCGTAAGTGTTGAAATATTCAAAGCTCATACCAATAAGACGTAGCTTAATGAAACTTTTTTTGTAATTATGTTCATGACTGGGACAACCAGAAAATAGTATAAAGCTATGTATTTAATAGAAAAAGAGGCTATCTTTGCTACGTTCTTTGTCTTTCCTTTGTTCTCCATAGTTACTGGACAACGGCCATCAAAAACCAAATTGACTAATTATTCACAAGTCAGGAGGCATGCATGCTTCTCTGAAAATTTGTGAGTTGACTGCTCTATTCTCTAATCAAAGGCAGCTGGATGAAATTTTCCCAAGAGATATTACTCCTAAATTTTCCAGAGTAGCACCTGGAGACTTAACCAGTTAGTCAACATTTTTCAAGCAGTGCATTGTTTTGAATCTCATCTATTATTTAAATGATCTAAAGCTCTATGCCTTTGTGTTGAAAGTTGATAAATATGAAAGATATCTGAAAGAATTTCTTGTTCATAGATTAAGGTACTGAAATTCTACTCTATGTCTCCCCAAAAAGCTCATTCTCCTACTCCTACTCTGGTTACACAGCTAAAAATTCTACTTACTTGATATGTCTCTTGAATCCTATATTCAAAACTCCTTTAATATCATAGCAAAATAATGTAATGTTGTAGTCAGTTGAAAATCATATGCAGCCAGGTTCAAATTTCAGCTCTGTAAATTATTAATTATAAAAAGTCTTGGATTAATTATCCTCACCTCTCTGTGCCTCACTTTCCTTATTTAAAAAATGGTTCTTGGGCCTGTGAAATTAGTGAATAAAAATTATTCTTTTCAATATTGCATATAAATAATAATCTTTTTAGTTTAGAAATTGAGTTCAATTAATAAATTTCCCTAAAGCAAGTTATCAGTTTCTATTAAGAAATGACACTAAATTGTTTCATTTGAGTCATAACTTGCAAAGTACAACATATCTTTAGATAAATGATTTTAATTATACAATACATCAAATTCTTCAGTTTTAATATTTTAGAAGAAATATCCAAATTTGAATACTAGTCTACCCAACATATAGCCTTTCTGAGTTCAACTTATTAATTCATGTTGTTAGTGTTCCCTATCTATCAAGTTTAATACAATGCCTTTGCATATAACAATAAAGTCTGTAACATTTATTATGCAATTCTATAAGCAGAAACTTTATGTGCTTTATATCTATTAATTCACTTTGTGAGGTTAGCTATGATTACGCTTTCAGTTTTCCAGATGAGAAAACTGAGGAACAGAAAAGTTTTGAAACTTACCCCAATTTACAGTTAGTACATGTCAAAGTTAGTATTTGTTCACAGCCGAATTCTCTCCCTCACATATAGGCTTAGCCAGCATGTTCTATTGCCTACTATTTTTCACTGAATTCTGAAAAATCATATTTTCAGCAAATTGAAACATATTATTTACTACTGGTCACACATCGTCCACTGATTTTAACCTGCTTATATGTGATAGAAATGTTTATTTGTGTGTTCAATTTAAACTAAGAAACAAATCAAAAAATTAAACATCTCCAATTAAATTGTATTATCATAAAATTTTTAAATTGGGGAAACAAATCCTTTCAAAGCCTTGGAACAACTTTATAAGGTAATACATTATGTTTGTCAAAGACTGGATTTCATAAAATTTGTTCTATAAAACACCAGTATCCCTAAAGTATATGAATATGGCCTGGTCAAATAACTGGCTGATTCTGCCCCTTGGTTCTAGTGCAGAAAGGAAATTATCAGATTAAAGGCTTTGAGAAATCTTTCAGCCAAGAAACCTGTTTAACTTGTTCTAATCTAAAATTTTCTAAACTTGATTGACCAGAAACCCTTTAGTAAATTAGTAACCTGCTTGTTACTGTTTTGTAGGATATGTTTTAAGAAATGCTAATCCAAGTGACTCATCTTGACAGGAGGATTTGTATTCTTTGAGACATAATTTGTGTTCTATTTCAACATTTTAAATATCCCCAAACCCAGAAGCATTTTCTGTTCTTACCTTTCAGCCTATCTTTTAAACCAATAGTTGCAATATTAACCAAGAGTCCTTGAGATAATCACCCACAGCTGTTATTTGCTTATGATCATGCTCCATCAGATATGCAAACACACATGGTTCAATACAAGCAAAATGAGGGTATTATGATGCACATTAGCAAACAGATAAAGGAAGTTTCATAAAATAAGGTTGCTGGGAATTTTATAAAAATACACATTGGATAGTCAAATGTTCCTAATAATGTATACGAAGTTAGGAATAACAACCAAAAATATTACACCTCTATTACCCCCACCCCGCTGAAAGACATGCCATTCAGTCTTCAGATATGTGACAATATTTTCTGAAAGACAGCAATCAGCCTACAGTTTTTCCATTCAAGAAGACCAATAAGTATTTGTTGAGTGAAGGAAAGGAAAAATGAGGCAGACTGTAAAGCTCAAAGATAATACTGCTTGAGCAGCTACAGAATACAAAAATAGGGCTGTCTTTATACTCACTCAGTGGCATAGCTTATTAATAATGGCAATGTTACCTGCCTGTGGAGTTTTAATCATTATCAGTAACACTATCTCATCACGAGAAGTCCATTGATATATAATACCTGGTGGAACAACTTATACCTGATATTGTTTTGTATAATATTTTTTATAAAATACCTTACACCTGTCAAGGCATTTTTCTCATTTAATATGATTGCTCTTGTATTTCACAGCGCTTCTTGAAATTATCTTCTTGTTTTCAAGTACAATATTTTTCCTACTTCTTTAACTTTTCCTATTTTCTTTAAACACTTCACTATGGTCAAATGCATTTCCTCTTTTGCCTTTTTCTATCTCCTTCTACTCTCCCTTTCGCTCTCTTCTGCTCCTTTTTATTGTCATAATTCCAATTCTTTACTCAAAGAAAGTGGTTTGCAAATGTTTCTCTTAAACTAAACATGACTTTTACAGAGTGTCGACTCTGACATTTTTCCAACTTCTCCTGATATTTTCAACTTGACTATCCCACTGAAATCGAATGCATATTCAAGAGAACTCCTCTTTCAATCTAAAACCACCTCCATTTCCACCCTCTTCTTGGAGGCCTTCTGGCTCCTTCCAAAACAAACCATCTTTTTTATCCTCGAGAAATTGTTGCTATTTCCAATTGGAAGTGACAGTCCTGAGAACTGGTATGTTTCATTGCCAACCTGTTCACCTGAACTAGTCATGCACAAAAGTAAAATCAATTTAAGCAGTTAACCCATTTTGAGAGGCCTGAGCTCCTCTAGTTACCTATTTTCCTTCTATAGGAGACTTCTAGGATCAATTCTTTTGGAAAAGAAAAACAACATGTATTCAGTTAAAATGATAATGCCTCACACAGTCCTGTTATGCTTGGTCACTAAATATTAGTAACTGTCATCAATGATATTTTAAATATTAGTAACTGTCGTCAATGATATTTTAAAATACCCAGATTGTGCTTCCTTTCACCTAACTAAATCTTTCCTTAACTCTTTTTCTTACCTCCACCTTCTAGGATTTCTGGAATCTCATTCTATTATCCTTTAAGCTTCCCAAAGTCACTAAAACAGGGCTCCCTGAAGGATGCTACTTTCATTACATTTCTTTTGAGCAAATGTTCTTCGTTTTCCTATAACTAAGGAGTATGAGAGGAATCAGCGAGTACCTAGATATTCTTGAGGGTCCATTACTACTCCCTCTATATGTTAAAAAAGAAAGAAAGAAAAAGACTCCGGTTCTATGAAAATATAGCTATACTATAACAAACATTTTTGGTCCTCAAGATCTATTATCTACTGTTAATTTGATCACCCTTTCATAAGTTTGGAAGACTTTGTGACCTATTTCACAGTTCTTTACCTATTCCAAGTTCAGCCACTATATTTGGTGACATCAATGTTGATCTGGTGATCCATTTCGAAATCCAGGCTCTTATTGCCTGATGACTTCAATCTCAATAACTAAGGCAACTTAAAATTAATTATTCTAAAAGTGACATTTCTAAGAGTGAAAGAGTATGCTATTCATAATTATGCTAAGATAATGTTAAAACATAACTTACTTGGGGGGGACAGAATATATGGTCACTCTCTGAATAGTAATTGCTTTCTCTCTACTTCAGCCATACACTGCAAAGACCAGACACTGAAATTTATTATGATCTAATGTAAAATGGATATAATGATAAAGAAAACAAATTAATAAGTTGAATATTTGACTATGGCCTCATATCTTCCCATTCACCAAAACTTAGATTTACTTCAAGATGACCTGGATAACATATTGCCATAATAACATATTCAAAACTGAATTCACCTGTCATTTAGTGCTCCTTTATAATCATAACTTACACTCCCTGCATTCCTATATTTTCTTTCACGTTAAGCCTATTTGATTTTTACTTTATACATTTTTCCCTGAGAATTCACTGTACCTTTCTTCAACCAATTACTTGCCAATATTCTTACTTTCGTTTTCTTCTTTTCTTTCAGACATACCCATCTCACAAAACATCAACCTTTGATCAATCCACAGCTCAACTTTTTTTTTTCAGATTCCATTTTTGTCCATTATTGTCAGATTTAAGCATACCCCAATTTCTTAATCAATAAATGTTGTGTGTGTTCTGACTGCTCCACCACCTGGTTATCTCCCTATTTCCTTCTCCTCACCTGTTCCTAGTCCCTGACACACAGTAATATTTAAATTAGGCTAATTAATAACCTTACAATATCCTCTAAGTGTCCAAGTAAAAGGAAGAGTATCACACACCTCTCACTTTAAACAAAAGCTAGAAATAATTGAGCTTAGTGAGAAAGGCATATTGAAAGCTGAGATAGTGCAAAAGCTAGATCTCTTGTACTAACAACCTTGTACTAGCCAGTTTGTGAATGCAAAAGGAAAAGTTCTTGAAGCAAAATAAAGATGCTACTCTAGTGAACACACAAGTGATAAGAAATGAAATGTGGAGAAAGGTTTAGTGGTCAGGATAGAAAACCAACTTAGCCACAACATTCTCTTAAGCCAAAAGCTAATCCAGAGCAAGATGTTAACTCTCTCCAATTTTATAAAGGCTGAGAGTGGTGAGACTGCTAGAAATGAAAAGTTTGAAGACAGAAGAGTTTGGTTCATGAGGTTTAAAGAAAGAAGCCATCTCCATAATGTAAAAGTGCAAAGTGAAGCAGCTAGTGTTGACGTAGAAGCTGCAGCAACTTATCCAGAAGATCTAGCTAAGGTAAGAAGGTGGTTACACTATACAACAGATTTTCAATGTGGACGAAATATCTTTTTATTAGAAGAAGATGCTATCTAGGACTTTCATAGTAAGATTGGAGAAATCGTTTGTCTGGCTTCAGCGCTTCGAAGGACAGGCTGACTCTCTTGTGAGGGGCTAATGTAGCTGGTGGCTTTAAGTTGAAGCTAGTGCTCTTTTATCATTCTGAAAAATCCTAGGACCATTAAGAATTATGCTAAATCTACTCTGCTTGTGCTCTATACATGGAACAACAAAGCCTAGATGACAGCACATCTGTTTACAATATGGTTTACTCAATATTTTAAGCCCACTGTTGAGAATTTTCAAATTATCTCTGCTCATTGACAAGGCACCTGGTCACTCAAGAGTTCTGTTGGAGATGTACAACAAAATTAATGTTGTTTTCCAGTCTTCTCACACGAAATCTATTCTGCAGGCCACGGATCAAGGAATAATTTTAACTTTCAAGTTTTATTATTTAAGAAACATATGTGGCAAGACTAGAGCTGCCATAGATAGTGATTCCTCTGATGGATCTCAGCAAAGTAAACTGAAAATCTTCTGGAAATTATTTACCATTCTAGATGCCATTAATAACATTGTGATTCATGGAATGAGGTCAAAATATCAACACTAACTGCAGTTTGGAAAAAGTTGATTCCAACCTCATGGATGACCTTGAGAAGTTTTAAGACTTCAGTGGAAGAAGTAACTGCAGATGTGGTGGAAACAGCACAAACTAGAATTAGAAGTGGAATCTGAAGGTGTGGCTGAGTTGCCGCAATCTCTTGATAAAACTTGAACGATGAACAGTTGCTTCTATGGATGAGCAAAAATGTAGTTTCTTGAGATGGGATCTACTCCTGGTGAAGATGTCGTAAAGACTGTTGAAATGACAAAAAAAAAAAAAAAGATTTAGAATATTACACAAATTTAGTTGATAAAGTTGTGGCAGGGTTTGAAAGATCGACTTCAAGTTTGAAAGAAATTCTTCTGTAGATAAAATTCTATCAAACAACATCACATTCTGCAAAGAAATCATTCGTGAAAGGGAGTCAAATGGTGCAGTAAACTTCATTGTTGCCTTATTTTAATAAATTTCCACAGCCATAGCCACCTTCAGCAACCACCACTCTGATCATTCAGCAGTCATCAACATCGAGGAAATACCTTCCAACAACAAAAAACATTATAGCTCACTGCAGCCTCAGATGATGGTTAGCATTTTTTAGCAATAAAGCATATTTTAATTAAGGCATGTACATTATTTTTCAGACATAATGCTATTGTACAGTTAATAGACTACAATATAGTATAATTATAACTTTTATATGCAATGGGAAATCAAAAAATTTATATGACTCTATTGTGATATTCACTTTATTGTGGTAGTCTGGAACCAAACCTCCAATTCTGTTTAAGGACAAAATATTTATATAGTATTCAAGGCTCTTCAATGATCCTCACTTTCCCCTAGTTGAAGAAAACATATCGCCCAAGCCAAAGTGGTTTTCTGAGCCCCTTGAGTTCTTTCATGTCTGGCTACACTTATACCTGATAGTTTTCCATTGTGAAATATTTTCTCTTAGCCCTCCTGCGCTTACTCAGTTACTCCAACTTGTCCTTCAAAGCTCAAATGAGATAGTAACTCTTCAGATAAAACTTTACTGTTATTTCCTAGTAGAATTGAGTTTCTTTTTCTGAACCTCTTTGGCATTTTGTTCTATGGCTATAATATCATTGTCATAGTTATATAATTATTAGTGCCTTTTTAAAAGTTTTCACAAATCTGTGATGTTCTTCAGGGTAGATGCTATTCTATCCATTGTGGTATTCCTAGCATAGGGCCACACAAATAAGAATCATACTGAGAAAGGAAACTATTAGTCTCCATCCACAGCCTAGACACTGAGTACCGAAACTATAGCTTACTATCTTATCCATGTGATTTTGCTATTACACTGTCACTATTAGCATGACTTTATTTTGTTGAGAGTTACATATCCAGGCAAATGACTTGATTGTTCATTATAAAAACTTGCTGAGGTACTCATCAATAGTTCACATCCTAAAATTGTTTGAATCATTTGCCTAGAAATCTTTGCATTGTTTCCACCACAGAAAAATATCATGATCTTTTCCATTTCTAATCAAGTCTCCACATTGAAAGGCCTACCCCCAAAATCGAACTTCCATTTCTCAATAAATTATGTCCTTTTCTTCCTTCCTCCAAGACACTGCCAAAATTCTGCAGAGGTGGTGGTCTTACACTCTGGTGGTATTCAATAGATTCAGCTTTGTCTTATCAATAGATTGTTGATTATTTGAATTAAACTGAATATTACATTTGTTTCATAAAAATGTGGATTAGTAAGATTTCAGCTTCATTAGAGGATAGCATGCTGAAAACTTACATGACAAAACCATATATATATATATATATATATATATATATATGTATATATGAGTTATCTAAAATAGTCAAACTCATAGAAACAGAGAATACAATAGTATAGTGGTTGTTAGGGGCTAGAAGTTGGGAAAAATGGAGAGTTGTTATTCAGTGGGTGAAATTTTTTTATTTATGCTATGTGAATATGTTCTAAGGATCTGCTAAACAACATAATGCATATAGTTAACAATACAATATTGTGTGCTTCAAAACTTGTTGGGAAGGTAAATCTAAAGTTAAGTATTCTTACCACTGGGGATAGGAGGTAAAAGGACACAAAGAAACTCTGGGAGGTATTTAATATATATATCATCTTGATTTTGGTAAGGTTAATACAGGTGTTTGCATATACCCAAACTCATAAAATTATGCACATTAAATACGTACCATTCTTTATAGATCAATTATAAATTAACAAAGCTTTTTAAAAAATAAGACTTTTTTGATATGTCAGTGCCATAAATTTGGATAATTTGTAAGCTCAATTCAGTCATCAAGCTTGTATTCATAACCATCATTAATTGACAGAAGCTTAGATATGGCCAAAAATTAATAACAGGGAAAAAACACTGATTAGATACCTACTGTGTGTCAGTAGGCTTGATACTTTGTACAAGTGATCTTCTTTTTTTTTTTTGGTTAGATTTTAAAGATTTCTGCTTATTTAAATCAAACTTGTAAATCATTTCAGGCTCTTTTTCAATACTACTTCCAATTTAGGTTAAATAGTTAGTATGCATTTAAAATGTAATCAGGCCCAACATTGATTCATTATCAGGTTTGATGGTTCATTGGTTCACTTGCTCATTATAGAACCAAAAGCGTCATCACAGATCCAGGATGCATTTGTCATAGAAAGCAAACTACCATACAAAGTTTATGTCCATATCAGCCTTGATTTGCCCACATTTCAAGGACCTGGTATGAGAAATGAGCCATCAAAATGCACCATTACTTGCCTTGTGAACTCTCTCACATACCTTCCTTCTTTCCTTATTTGTTCAAGTCTAGATGCATCTTTCAATTATGATCAACAAAAAATACAAGAAGATTGCATAAGAAATTATTTCTTCTGAAGGAGGTATAGCTGTCTTTGTAATTATCAGTTCAAGCTCGAATGTGGCCTGTCAGCTTTCTCTACACAGAATATGTTAGCCACTCTAACATAGCCCCAGGAACTCCATTCCTAGCTCTAATCTATCTCCCCACTTTGGATTGCCTCTAATCTAGAAAAAGAGTAGAGGGGGTGTCATACACTTATTAAATTATGTATTTGAGCACATGTAATGCAGCACTACAGAAGAAAAGTTTAAGAGAATAGCTTTTGCTTCTCTTTTCCTTTCTGAGACAGATGACCTCTTCATTTAGGACTTCTACTGCTTAAGATAAACAAGACTGATGACAGATTAGAAGTGACTCTGCCTTGACCATGTCTTAATTGTGTTGGCTCTGTGCCAAGATTTTGAAAAGGTACTGCAAAGAGACCCAAAGAAAATTGAGTTTCAGCGCATTATCCATACACAATGTATTATGCCAAAAAGGTAACTCCACAGTTTGATGAGGGCTCAATTCTCTTAAGGTGGCCTCGTTGCTCTACATCGAATGCAGAGCTTCCTCCTCACTGACTCCTTTTCTCAAGGTTGTTTTACCAGGAGCATCTATTTACACTTCGTAGGCATAATCAGAGAAGTTGGGTGAATTCTTAATTGTTTTAGGCTCAAATATTTTATTTTACTTAAGAAGTACATGTATAAGAGAACAGGATGGTGGTTCCAAGAAGCTAGGATATTGAAGGGTGTTAACTAGACACTGTGGTGACCATTTTGCGATATATACAAATACTGAATTATTATGTTGGACACCTGAAACCAGTATAAAGTTATACATCAATTATATCTTAATAAAAAAGAAGTAAAATTAAAATATTATAAGAAATATCAGCATAGTGTCAACCATAATAGGCACTAAGAAATGACCTTTAACACCTGTCCATAGCTGTGCATGAAAAAATTCAGTATGATTGTTATTTTGTTTTTACCTGATATTATTTATCAAATCATTATATTTTGTTACATTTCTCCTACATTTTATAAATCAGGAATCTGAATTCTAAAATAATGTGTGACTTTTTCAAGTTTGAACAGGAAGCCATAAGAAGAATTTAATCCAGGTTTATAGACCCGATGGTATTTCTAGAGCCCCGAAGGCATTATTAAAATATGAAATATTTGTTGCTCAAGGATCAACATCTGTATTCATGTCCTGTATTTCATTCAATATGCTTAAAAATGTAATGCCCAAAGTTATCAAATAAAAGCAGTATGAATTCATCTGAAATTGCTGAACAACTCACAAAGCAAAATCTGAAAAGCATTAATATGCTGAGTATATTCATTTTTTTTTTGCCTTTAAGGGATTCAATCTGTATTTAAGGGCTGAATTATTTATTAGCATTTTGCTATTTGAAACCAGAAATTTTAAAAACTTACCCTTATAAGCTGTTCTTAGTTATATGTGGGAATATTCAAAACTACAAAAACCCTTTCACTCAACCATTCCCTGATTGGCAAACCAAATAATTTAAATGGTCAAAGACTAAGAATAATTTCATTTAGGTGAACATCAGGATTTGAGCAAACAGTTTGGAAATACATATATATTCCTTCAGTAGGTTTTTTTTCTTTTTCTTTCTTTCTTTCTTTTTTTTTTTTACAAGGCTCTCCACTATTTCTCTTTCTGAATTGAATGATGATAAAGAGCCTAAGAGACCAAATAAAACCTATATGGTCCTGTCTAAACACCCCCCAAGAAGAGAATTCACTGGATCCACATGCACAATCTCATTATAAGTTAAGGGCTGGAATTGTAGTTTTTGATGGTCGAAAGTACAGAAAAACAATAACATGTTTGTTATCAGTATAGCCTGGTTTCCAATTATGCTGAATGTATTAAAGGTTTATTTCTCATTTATACAAAGTCCATTGTGGAGTTGAGTACTTTCCAAAGCAAGTATTTTCCATCCAGAAACCCACTGTTGCAGGCTGTTGGTGGTTACACAGTCCTGCGGAATGTGCTGTCTCCTAGGTCAGTGTAGCAAGGAAGAGAACACTGAAGGATCTCCCAACTACATGTAAGTGCATCATTCAAGAAGTGGCTCCCGTCAGTCACTTCTGCTCACAATAGAAATATTATAACTTGACCCTCACTAAATACAAAGTGAGTGGAAAATTACAATCCCTGTGTATGCCTGGAAGGAAAGGAAAAGGTGATAAGATCTGTTTAGCAATAGATATGTGACCAAGGACTTTTTATACAATTTCTCAGAGCCTCTGGTTTTCTCATCTGTAAAACAGGTATTGCAGAGGTAACTTCATAAGTTCATTATGAGTTTGACTTGAACTAATGTATACAAATATCTAGCCTGTGGTCTAGCACACAAAGCAAATTTAAGAAATGATAGTTTTCTTCTCCCTATTTTTCTGGCCCTCCCTATTTTTCTGGACCTCACCAATTGTAGTTTGTTCATTTATATATTTAAAAATGATGCTTCCACTGTGCTGTTCCATTATTTTCTTTTACTTTATTTTTATTTTAAAAAGCTATTATTGTCATCATTTTAAAGATGAGGAAAGGAGATAAAGTACAGGTTAAGTGACATGTTTACATCATAAAGCTTATAAATGCAGATAGGAGATTTAATTTTGGATGAAATCTAGGCTTTTTCAGCCATAAGAATCCTTTTATGTACATGAGATAGTGTAGCCAAGGTCACAAAATTGATACAAAATTGATGCAAAATAGAACTCTGAACTCTGTTTATCTGAAATCAGAGATTAGTCAAAGCAAAAACTATACAAGACAAAATTATATAAGGAAGGAAGACTTTATTCAAGGTTATGACAATCAGATAGAGAGACCAGAATGCAGTCTGAGCTCAACTCCATTGAGACAAAAAGTGAGAGACTTTTTCAGAGCCGGAATGTAGGAATCATAGGACATTTTTGTTTGCAAATTGACCTGACTCAAAGAAAAAAATGTTAACTTTCTATTATCTTCATGACAGGAGATAGTTTTACAACTTGGAGCACTGTGCCCAACCTCCCACAATCTTTCTTGATGATTACATTTCAAAGAATTGTTCCCAGGTCCTAGAGAAAGCAACCCTGGGTGTTAAAATTGGCAACAGACCTTTCTAAAAAAATTTTCATCTCAAAAGGGCAAAGAAAGAATTTAGGACATTTTTCCTAAAGTAAATGACCAAAGAAAGGGGTGGAGAGGGACCATTGTGTTTAGGCCATCTGGATTGTATAAGAGCCAGAATGAGAAGGAGGTCAGGGGCTGAGAGGCGGGAAGAAGTCTGTCTAAAATGTCATCAAGCTGAGGGAAAGGTTAAGGCTCTCTTGGCCACCGCTATAAAAGAATTCTAACAGAACTCTTAATTTGAAGTAGAAAAGATGCAGAGCTAGAGACCAAACATAAGCACTATTGTTCTGAAGCAATATTTTCTCATTTGTATGCAGTATCTAACAGCTGAACTCCTGGGTTTGGCAGCAGTGACCATTTGGGACATGAGTGGGCAGCATGGAGTAGCAGAATAGGAGCTGAACATTTAGGCAAAGCTTTTCGTTGGAAGATCTTAATGAAGTAAAGCATCAGTTTATATCTGAGATGTCAGCTCATGTGGAGAAGGGAGCTATTAGAGTACAAAAAAAGGAAAAACAGAATCTAGATCTAAAGCCACATCAAGACATTGCAGTATTATAAACACTCCACATTTAGTGACACCAAAGTACAACTGTTTTGTTTTGCTCATGGGTTTGGTGAGTCAGACATTCAGACAGGACATAGCAAGAATTGCTTGTCCACAGTCCAGGAGACATGAAGCCTGAATAGAGAAGACAACAGATTGGACTGCAGGTCCCCTTCCAAGATGGCTTCTTCATTCACATACCTGCTCCTGGATAGAATAGCTAGAAGGCCGGTCTTAGCTGGAATTGTTAGCCAGGTTACCTTCATTTGACTTCTTCAATGTAGCAAGCTCAAGATAGCTGGACTTATAACATGGCAGCTCAGTGTTCTATGATACTCAGTGAACAAAGTGGAAGCTGCATATCCTTTTATGATCTAGCCTCTGAAGTGATATAAAGTGAAACTTCTCTATTGATTGACTTAATGAGAACTTCACCCAGAAGCAAGGAGAGAGGACATTCTTCCTCTCAAGGGAGGAGTACCCAAGAATTGGGAACAATGTTTAAAGCTACCATAGTTTCTAAAGAGATGCAAGTGAAGCAATCTTGAAACTACAGAAACCCTAAAACTGAAAAACAAGGTGTCGAAGGGGAGATATCATTGAAAGATTTGTGTGTATTGAGTCACAAAGTAGAGTCCAAAAAGCTTGAAGACATGTTAAGGAGACCATAAACATAACTGGTGTTTACTTGTTTCTTTGCTGTGACAAATACCTTTGAAGATTTCAAACCTTGTTCTCTGGGCCTTGGATCTCTTCCTCTTAGTTAGTGGTGATATTGGTGATATCCTATAAAAGGATTTGGAGACAAGTGTTTAAATCTTAACCTTGGGCAAGATATTTAACCTTTCTGAGAAGTCATCATTTTAAAATAGAATAATGAGATTTCTCTGAAAGCATTGCTGTAAGTTTAAAATAATCTGTATAAGACTTAACATCATGCTGGATGCATGGTATACCTAAAGCAAATGTGAATTCCTTTGTTGAATATTTGTCTACACTTGTCTTGACCATGGCAACTGACTAAATGCCTATAGGTTTGGAAATAATAGAACATAGTGTCTTTACAAGGGAATAGACAGTGCTAATTTCCTGGGGAGAGAAAGGGGAAAATGGAGGAAGTTATTTAATGGTTTCTCATTCTGATGGTGAATTAAAAAAGTTCCTGGAAAACTTGTTTAAAAACTTCACATTCATAAAATTCACTCTAGGCTTACTGAATCAGAATCCAATGGTATAATGCCCCAAACTTTGTATTGTTAAATAAGCTCTTTAGTTGATTCTAATACACCCCAGCTGGCTAGCAGCATTTCTGAGGGTCTCCCGAATATTTATATTATGCTATAAAAATTCATCTGGGCTGCAACCATATATGAATTCTTTTTTCAGAAACTATCATTGTGATTAGTCACTAAGCAAAGTGTTAGATGATATTCATCAACACAGGATATGTAAAAGATGAAAGTAGCTATCACCATTCTGATTTTGTTTAACAAGAAAACAAATTTAAAACAATTTTCTTTCTGTTTGATAAATATCTGGTAATTTGCCTGCCTAAGATCAATGTTACAAATATGCAAACATAGGAATTTAAAAGTTATTCTTTAGCATTTTAGCAGTTAAATAAAATTTCAAATGTTTATAAAAATAGTTCAGTTGTGCTCTTAATATGTACTGTTTACTTATAGTTTGCTATCATAGAAAATGTCTGGTACTAGCTGGTCAATTATTACTTTTTTTACTACACTGGCATTTCTCTAAGGTGCTTAAATAATAACACATATATCTATTTTTTTAAATTCCTCAACAAAAAATTGTCTTCCAATTCTACCTGCCAATATTAGAAGCTATCTTCTATTTCTACAAAATCAACAAAACAGGTAAATGAAAGAGAGAGAAAGAATACCAGGTTTCTCAAAATTTTTTGAAAGGCAGTTTATAACTTTTTTGATAAGTAGTAAAGACCTCCTTTATCTACTTATATCTTTTAGTTTAAATGACTCTAGCAGATGCTAAAAGTTTATCTGCATCAGAGTTATTATTAATAAGAGATTAATAAGCTACCTACCACCTACAAGGGTTTCCAGGAACCACAGACAGCTTAAGCCCATGCCTCAGGTCACCCCAATCTTGATATATTTCTTTTCAAATATATTCTCATCCCATATTTTTTTATATTTTTGAAATATATATTTTTTGAAATATATATTTTTGAAAATATATATTTTTATATATTTTCAAATATATTCTCATCCTCTATTCTCATCCCAACCCACCCATTCAACCTCCAACTGAGCTTTAAAAACTTCCATAGAAAACATAATCCAGGTCTTTTTGAACACTGTCAAAGGTACGTTCTCCTCTCAACTGTGATGACATAGAAAACTTTCCAGCAGAGAAAAAGAAGTGAGCAAGCTCATGAAATCTAAGTCCAGATCACAGGTATATGACAGCTATTTATTCACAGAAGACTTTAAAGCATTTTCATTTTGCCAGATCGATATACAGAAAATCTGATGAGAATGAAGATTATTGTGAATACTTTGGAAGGCAGACAATTAAATAAGATTTTCTCATAAATCTAAAAAGTAAAAAAAAAAAAAAGACTAGACAATCACTTATGCAAATATGTGAAAATATTGAGGACAACATTTTTTTGAGGGCTTTCACAGGATCCTAGTATTCATTTTTCAAAATAAAAGTTTACTGAGTATCTGACACTTACACTAACAGAAAGTCTTAAAAGAAAATCCACTAAATTCCTAATTCAGAGCATTTATCACCTGTTTTTTAACAGTAGTCTCGTATTATTAGACCACAAGATATTAGAATGAGAAACATGGAATCACACATCAAGTGAAGTGAAAGAGATTAAAGCATCCAGTACTACATGTTAATAGGGAAATTTATTTAGTTGGTCACTCTTACGTTAATCCACTTGCTCATTTATGTAAACTGCCAGATACAAATAGCAACGAACTTAGTTTAGAGATAAAATCAATTTCAGAATCACCGTCTCTACCTTCTTTTATAAAAATACAACTAAAACTAAACAAAAATTACCCCACTTCTGGAATGTCTCTCAGTCTGTCCTGTATCCTTGGCAGTGTTCTAATTTGATTGTTTTCCACTTTTAACAACAGATACCTTTTTATCAAAAGGAATCTTACACAAAATTCATATCTATAAAGGAGAACCAAAGAGTGTTTTGATGGTATAAATTATTTCATGTTTAATTCAGTTTCAGTTTCCAATTTATTTCTCAATTTTGTTTTTCATGGCACAGTGTCAAGAAAGCCTTGATTTACACAGATAAATAATTGCAAATGTTTTTTGAAATCATTCTATGTGTTGTCTAGCTTCAGTTTCCAATTAAATTGTTCTGGAGGCTTGACAAAGAAGCAGTGATTTTTTTTTTTTTCAAAATTAAATCAGTAACTTACCAATATTTAACTCATACCTGCTGTCTTTAATTGAATATAAAAATGTTTCTTTGTGAACTGAAATGTTCATTTTGAGAAAAAAATTTTTTAAATGTATCTGTAATTTAGTAATCTTTTAAACATGTCATAAAATTAGATGCCTTGGCTTCATTTATTAAATAATCATTTGATGTTTCAAAATAGTTAAATTTATTTTCCTGGCATGCCGAACTAAAACGTTTCCATTTTAATGCTGACAGTCCACACTTAAAAGTGGGTAACCCTATGAATATGAATTCGACCCATTTAGATTATTAATATTAAGAGCAAAATATGCAAGCTATTTCAACAACATCTAGAGTTTAACTACTAACATCTAAAATGTCACTTAAAATTTTCATATTATAAATTTCATAGAGATAAAACAGATTCAGAATAAAAAAAATTTTTACTCACTTCAACTAGGATTATGAATAACTGAACAAAATGCAATTAAAAATCTCTGCCTTAAAATTTAAATAAAAATACAATTAATAGTGAGAGTCTATAAAAATATTTTTTAGCAAGTTTCCTTAACCAGTGCTATTTTCTATGAAATATATAATGATAATATATACATAAAAAGGAATCAGTTATTTTGTCTTATATTGTTTTTAAATTCTCAATACAGATATCATCACATTTTTGACACCTTACTTGATAGGATATTGTTTAAATGCAAACATTTTAAAAAACTGTTTTGATAATTATATTTTGATAATTTTAATAACTATGAAAAATAAAAACAGCAATATATTTAACCTCTTCCACCAAAACTATAAAGATTTCAAATATTCACAGCTTTCAAGTTAATGTATCAGCTGTATTGGATTTATATATTTAGGTTCTTCTTTGTATTCTAATTAGGAAATTGTATTAATTTTATTTTCATAGATTTTCACATTTTTAACATACTTAGTACAATGTCAGTAGCACAGTTCTCTGAGACTGTGCTTCTTCCTCAGTGTTAGATGATAGCTTGTTTTTAATAATATTTAAGTGTATTTTTATAGTCAGATTTTAATTTTGTTATCCTAAAATATTTGATAACATAGAGCTTATGCTAAAATAAACTGAAAGTCTTCTTTCAAAGCATATGTGGTTGTGTTTCAAAATGATCTGGAATTTTAAAACTATTAAAATTTTATTACATGAAACATTAAAAATCTGAGAAAATTTTATTGTCGTAGAAAGTAAATAAATCCCAATAAAAAATAACTTTGTCACATCTTCCAGATTTCAAATGATCTGTGTGTAAGTTTTAACATATTGTTTTATTTCATTTACTTTTATTAATGTTGTTAACATTATTTAGGGTATCGGTTCATACAAATATTTTTGACAGTTCACTTTGAACCTAATTAAATCTTATCATATAAATGGTATTTTTATTTGTCTGATTGGTTTCTGATTTTAATTTTAGAACTATTTTTAATTTTAAGAGTAATTATTCTATCATACCAGAAATGACCATATGTTTTGGATGTGTGTGAATATATGTGCATGCTTTAAACAAGACACACTACAAAATTATAAAGTGCTGAATTTCTTGTATAAAGTTGCCACAAACAACCTACATCTTACTTGTTTTTGTTATTATAAAACTATTTTTTTTTCAATGCTGAGAACTTATTCCAGCAGAAACAATTGAATGTTTCCTGGTCTTATTAGGCATAAAGACAGTAAGACTTAAATGAAATTCTGAAGAATGGGCACAATTTGTAAATATGGAGAGAATCTGACTGGTTGTTCAGGTAAGGAAAATAATTCATGAAAGTGTTTCAAGAATTGAGCATATCGCGATGGGTCAGAGGTGGGTCAGAGGTGGATCAGAGATGTCTCAGAGGGAGTGCATGGTGGAGGAGACTAGCCTATGTAATGGAATCTTCAGGGGGCTAGTAAGTGCTAATGTCAGAGGGATAACGTGCATCTAGATTACTGAGAACTCTGAATGCCTGCCTAATGGAGTTCGGGTTTTAATTTTTAGTAAGGATATTGGTAGTTGAGAGTCCTTACAAGATTTGTGGTACAGAATTGGTGAGTATGAAATAATCCCTTTAAAATATTAGTTTGGAGAAAGTAATAAATTTTAGGTACTGATATGGATTCAGGAAGAGGGACTAGGCTAGCAGTGAGATGACAGGGTGTTGGCACAGAGAAAAGAAAAGAATCGAAAAGCAAAATAGAGATGTTCTCCTAGACTTAGCATTTTTAAAATTTTGGCCTATTTTCACATGACATTTGGATGCCCTTCAGACTTGAGAATATTATCTTTTCTGTGAACAACAACAACAGAAAGCACTACATGATCTAGGCAATGTGGCATATGCACAGATTTCATCAATTTGGGCAAATATACTGTGCTTATAATCCGTGTGATCAACAAAGGACAACCAGGAAATGGTCGCCTCTCGTGTCCAGATCTCAGTTCATTCTTTTACATGACAGGTTCAAAACCTACCTTTTTCCTTCCCCACCTGAAAGGAATTCCATTAAAGCTTTGGGTCAGAAAGAAAAAATGAGCTATCAGCATACCACAGTTTTTGACAGCTTTTCCATTTGTAAATGCATTTCAATCTATTTTAAATCAGAGAGACAATAAAGCAAACCTCGTTCAGCTTTCAATTTGCCACTGCAGTGATGGGTGCCTTGTCTGATGTTTACAGTTCACAGTCTCATAATAATGGATGATTTTAGCACCTTGCTTCTCTCTATATATTTTTCTAACGCTTTCAGCAATTTCATTAGAGCTGTTTTTTAAGATGGCAATTAGAATAAAATGAAAAGCTCACGAAGCCATTTGAAGCATAACAAAAAAGGAAATGTAATCTAATTCTGGGAAAAAATGATTTTTTTTTTTTATTATGCCTTTTTCTGACATCTTCATTTATTGTCCACTCAAAAAATCCCAGGTACTTTTGGAGGGCCTTTAGATTTTCTGCAACCATTCTACAGAAGAGACATTCTCTAGTACATTTCTCATGAGTGGTATGTCTCCCTTACCCTGTACATACCTATTCACAAAATACCAGTCTGTTAGATAACTCTATCTTATTGGCTTGCCCCAAATAGCTTTTACTTGGATCTATTTTGCCATCTTAATCCCACTGCTATTTTATAAAATCAGTTAAAATTGTATCTGAACTCTATTGCTATTAAAAAAAGATAGGTTGACATTAACAAGGATCTTATTATTACACCATGTGGTCAGTAAAGAATTTTGATTAAAGCAGTCTCCTTCAATGCCCCCATGAAATATAGTAAGGAAGGTGCTGCAGGTTTGAATTTTTTTTCCAAATGAAGAATCATTTCTTATGTTAAAAAATATATTAAAAGTAGCTTACATTTAATTTGCTTAATAATCCACTCAGTTTATCATCTCTCAAAATCTTCTTTCTTATGAATGTAGGTGACATCATGGTGACCCAAAATGGAAAGAAGCAGATAATTATCAAACAGTGATAATATGACATTTGAATAATAAATTACAACCATAGTTTGGGAAAACTATAAAAGCAAATAAGCTTTTTTTTTCACTTAATTAGAACTACTTGGTAGAGATCAGTCCATACTTAGAATTCATACACTGTTTCAGATATTGATTTTAAGGAGTATTTTCTAATTGCAAGTGATAGAAAATCTACTAAATGCAGCTTAAGAAAACAGAAATTCATTGGCTCTCATAAAAGGTGAGCCTCAGGGCTCAACTTGATTGAGGCACAGCTCTATCTAAGAAGTAACAACATATCATGAGGTATCTTTCTCTCCAGATCTCAACTGATCCTCACTCTCTACAATTTCTCTTCACATAATAGCAATAGTGGGCAATTTGAGCAATATACTCCCTTACTTCCAGTTTAGCAATTTCTTCAGAAAATAGACTTCTCTTTCTCAAAGTTGATATAATTATCACAGAAAAACCTGACTGGTTCTGCTTGGATTAAGACAGACATAGAAAGGGTCCTCATTTTGGCAGCTTGAGCCTGCATGATGGAAGGCTCCATGACACACCTTCCTAGAGCATTTATCCCTCTGGAGCCTGAATAAGATGAGGAAAACCTGATGGTCAAATGAAATCCTGATGGGCAGAGCTTTTACGGTTTGCAGGACTCTAATAAACAAGCAATACCTACATGGAAGTGCATTTTTGTTTGTAGCAGGAATACTAAAGCCACATATAGAAACAACTCAAGGAAAAAAATGTTTTTGAGTAATATGGTGGCTTCTTTCATATATGTGATCATTTAATAAATATTTATAAACAATTTAGTATAGACCAGACTCTAGGCTCAGTGGACAGAATATAATGCCATGAATGGGGGAAAAAAATTATCATTGCTCTTTTGAAGGACCAAATAAAAAAGGGAAGCATTATAATTATTCTTTAGAGTTCATATGATAGAATTAGAAAGCAGTATGTTTGAGATGTAGGGAGATAGATTTTCACTTACTTTTGGTAAATATGTTCCAACAGTAACAGATGGTCTCCTTAGTCATAGAATATATGGCATTTTTGTGGTCCTTATCCAAAAGCTGTGACTTCTTTATGATTCCATTTCGTGACTTTTCCCTGAAGCTCATTATGTATCACTGACACTCCTAGATGAATACTTTTTTTTTCTCTAGTAATCTGATACTATCTCCAAATTTAAAACTTACTTAAATGTTGACTTGTATTCCAATTACATTTTTCCCAACTACCTATAAAAATCTCCATTCAGATACTATTATCAGTGTGTATAGAATTAAAATCTTTGCTACTGGCTTCTTCCTCTTAAATTTTTTTCTTCCATCAATCGCATATTAACCCAATTCAAAACCCTCACATTCAAATACTTCTTTTTTCTCTATCTGTTATTATTTTCAATAGGTCAAGAACCACTGATTTTTTTTTTTTTTGTAGTTGTGATCCATACATTTACCAAAGCCAGAACCAATGGAAATCCTTCTAAAATACTACCTTCCATTTCATGCACCAGATTCAAATGTTAAACAAATTATTTTTAGCTTAAGTGACAGATTTTTATAATCGTAAATTATAGTTATTTTTTAAATGCTTATTTTTCTAATAATGTAGCTCACGAAACGAGACTTTGAGTATACATCGATGGATAAATTGATTCTAAATTTACAAAAATTAATGGCACATAATCATTCCTAAACAACAATTCTTAAATCTTAGCACTATCTCTTAAACATATTGGAGATAAATTAAAGATAACTGGTTAAATTCCTAGATCAAATCATGGCAGAATTTTATACCCTACCAGTTGGCCATTTTTAATCTGTAGTCTTCCTGAAAATTCTTATCTTCATTAATGCATCTTGGCATATGTTTCAGAATTTCTTTTCTGATGTTCTTCAATTGTTATCACATGTTAAACAATGATATGCACTTGTAGCATGATTTGTTCTACGTGCATAGCTTGTCTTCCTTTGAAGAGTTTCATTTCCGATATCTTCAGCAATCACCTTCATTCTCTCAGACATTCAGTTGTTCATTATGCCAACTATAAATGTTCTTTTTAAAATAGTTCTCATTTACTACATTGAGTTTTTTTACACGGCATGCCTTTTCTATACTCATTATGAGTTAGGCATTATGTCCTTACAAACCACAAATAACATCATTTTTATTAAAACATACATAACACTTTTTCTAAAATCAAATTTAAATCTAGGGTCTCTTGACCTTGATATCTCAGAGTTGCTGAGAAATCTTTTCAATGTCAATACAATATAAAAAGAATTGATGATGATGATGATTATGATGATAGCTAATTCACATTGATGGCTTTGTATGTACCAGGCTCTGTGCTTTGCAGGAATTAAATTAATTCCTTACAAGAACCCTGAGAGATAGATCATTACCTCATTATTCATATGAGGAAACTTATTTAGAAAGATATTAACTAACATTTTTATTGTCATAAAACTAATTAAGAGAAGAACCCACGTAGTTCACCTCCAGATTTAAGCGAAGCTTCATTATTGAGTGCTCACATACTAAACACCTACCATACATAATCTCAACTGTTCAGTAAATGTACAAAATATAAGTAGCATAGAAGAAAAAATTCTGTGTTTCCCAGGTAACACAGAAAGGAGGAGATTATATTCAAATTCAGTTATACCTGAATCTAAAGTCGGGGGTCTTAATTGTTATACTTTTAGTAAAGCTAGTAATAACGTTATAGGTGATTTGGAAAAACACAAAAATCGCAATTGCTGAAGGCTACAATATAATTTGAGATAGTTAATACATAACAGTATGAAAAGTACAAAATTATTTTCTCTAAAACATTTTCCCCATAACATTTTCCCCAAACAGAAATGCAAATACAGTTTAACAATGGAGTTACATTCTGCGAAATGTGTTGTTAGGTGATTCTGATGTTGTGCAAACATCACAGAGTGCACTTACACATACACCTAGAGGGTATAGCTTACTGCTTACCTAGGCTATGTGGTGTAGCCTATTGCTCTTAGGCTACAAACCTGTATAGCAGGTTACTGTACTGAACAATGTAGGTAATTGTAACATAATGGCAATTTTTTTGTATCTAAACATATCTAAACATAGAGAAAGTACAGTAAAAATACAATATAAAAGATTTAAAAACTGGTACTTCTGTATTGGGCATTAACCATGAATGGAGCTTGCGAAACTGGAAGTTGCTCTGGGTGAGTTAATGAGTTAGTGGTGAATTAAGGAGAAGTCCAGGATATTACTGTATAACACTATAAACTTTGTAAACACTGTACACATAAGCTACACTGTTCATAATATAATATTTTTTCTTTCTTCAATAATAAATTAACCTTAGGTTACTGTAACTTCTTTACTGTATTAATTTTTAATATTTTTAACTATGACTTTGCAATAAAACAGCTTAAAATACAAACATCGCACAGCTGTCAAAACATTTTTTCTTTATGCTCTTATTCTATAAGTTTTTATCTATTATTACTTTTTTTAATTTTCTAAACATTTTTTGTTAAAAATTAAGACACAGACATACCCATTAGCCTAGGCCTGCATGGGGTCAGGATCACTGATACACTGTCTTCCACCTCCACATCTTGTCCCCTTTGGAAGGTCTTCAGGGACAATAACACACATGGAGCTGTCATCTCCTATGATAACAATGCCTTTTTCTGGAATACCTCCTGAGGGACCTGCCTGAGGATCTTCTTAAGGACATGTCCTCTTTTCAGAAATATGTCCATGGTGGTTTGTTTAATTTTTTTTTTCTTTTCATAGATTTGCTTGTAAGCAGCTAATACATCACAAATATTTCTCTTTATTAATGAAACCCTTTTGATGTTAGGGTCCATGTTTTCAAACTTTTTAAGGATCTTATTGAGCTCTGCAAAAGCTTCTGCTAAACCCTTCACTGAAAAGTTTTTGTGGGTTCTTTTTATCCTTCTCCTGTACTTTGCTTTTCTGTTGCCTCTTCTTTAGCTATGTTTTCCTGTTCCAGTCCTAACAACTCCTCATTAGTCAATTTTTCAGAAACTACCTCTAGGAGCTCCTCAACATCATCCTCATCCACACTAAGGTTAAATTTGTTTTCCATCTTTAGCACAGCCTTTTTGATTTTTGCAGCCTCCTCATCCTTGACAAATACTTTGAAGTCATGGACAAACCTCTTCAGTGCCTGCTTGCTTTTTCTTTCTTTCTTTCTTTTCTTTCTTTCTTTCTTCTTTCTTCTGCTCTTTCTCTTTCTTCTTTCTTTCTTTGCTCTTTCTTCCTTTCTTTCTCTTTCTTCTTTCCTTTCCTTTCCCTTTCTCTTTCTTTCTTTCTTTCTTTCTGTCTTCTTTTCCCATCTTTCTTTCTTTCTTCTTTCTTTTCTTTCTTTCTTTCTTTCTTTCTTTCTTTCTTTCTTTCTTTCTTTCTTTTTTTCTTTCTTTCTTTCTTTCTCTCTCTCTCTCTCTCTTTCTCTCTTTCTTTTTTTCTTTCTTTCTGTCATCTATCATCTATCATCTGCCAATCATCTTTCTTTCTTTCTCTATTTATCTACCCATATTTATTTCTATTTTTCTCTCTTCCTCTTACTCTATTTCAACCACTTTCTTTTTGACTTCATTGAGAGAAAAACTGATTGATTGCAATTCTCAAGACAGCTGTAAAATTGCCCTCAGTTTGACTAAATTTTAGACAGGCTTCTTTCTGATTCTAGGCCCCTAATCTCCTTTTTTCTAGAATATTTTCTTTACAAATTTTGTAATTATAAATTCTTTCTCTACCCCTTTGAGACACAAATCATTTTAAAAAACCTTTCATTTATAATCTAGGAATGTCTTTCTCTAGAACATGGGAGTCCTCCATTTGAAATGTAATTATCAAGGAAGGTAAAGCGCCTATCTTCAATTCTCTGTGAGAGGAGGTAGAAGCCTAACATGGGTGGTTGCCTCACTCAAAATTATAAAACTACATCCTGCTATGAAGATGGGTGAAAGTTTACATTCCTTTAGGTAAGGCCAATTTGCATACACTGATGGTCTAAAACCAGCCTCCTTTACCCACCACCTGCTTAAAACTCCAGTGCCATTCATTTCAGATGAGTTTAACTCAGACTGAACTCTGACCTCTCTCCTCTAACACAATAGCCTTTAATAAATCCTTCCTTGCTTGTTCAATACTGTCCAGTGCAATTTTTGCTCTGATATAGAAAGAAGCTGAGTAGTTGCTCATTTTTTAAAAAAACAAGGGCAATCTTTTTTATAACTATCTAGAGAGAAGAGAGAAACTTCAGGCACTGTTAATAATTTAAAACTATTCTGAGCACAGGTATTATCACTTTGAAAGCCCCACTTAGGATTCTGCTCCTATACTGGCTTTTAAAAGATAGTTTATTTTTGTTTGGTAAAAGCAAAATTTTTACTTACTAGTTTGTTTATTAATTTTAAAAATGTCGAGATTCAGAGTGGCCATCTTGAAATTTTGATGAACCATTTATATAAACACCTTCTTTACTCCTCAGTGGTAGGCAGACCTGCTTAGTAAGGTAGAATGTTAGGTTATAAAACAGCTGGGAATGACTTGATCATCTTTCAAAATGGAAAAGAATGACAAATATATGGATCAGTAAGTCAAGTAATAGATCGTTGGATTTTTCAGGTTTTGCGGAGCCACTATTTGTATCTATTGACCTGTGTTCTATTTTAGCCTCATTCTTTTTTTAAAAAATGTGTACTTAAAAAATTGATAGAATAAGAGAACTCTAGTCATGAAAGGATGTTGGAAATAATATGGTCTCGAAACAACTGAATGAGAGAGTTGAGCTTCACAGTGTACAGGTGACTTGTCCAAGTTCATGTGGCTAATGGAGTCCTGTAGGCTTCTGACTCTATTCTATTATATTTCATTTGTGCCTTTCAGTTCATCGCATTAAAAATGTCCCTTTGTATATCAGTTTATTACTTCATTAGTTTACTAATTTTTAATATCCCTTTGGATTGTCTCTAATATATTTACATTGTTTTGATATTTATACAACTACAATTGAATGCAGTTCTTGTGAATTAGACCATTTCTCATGTTGTTCTGCACTACTGAAGAGCATAGTTTTGTGATTAAACAACTGCCATGTTTCGGCTCAGCGGCAGCTAAACTTCTGTGATGACTAAGATGATCTCTGTTTATGTGACTTGTAATCAATTTGTAATTTTGGTGGAGTATAATGAGACATTTGCATGAAAGCCCCAGATAGGGTACTACTGTGCCTGGGGCCTGGGATTTACTGGCAGTCCTCTGAAAGCAGTTGCCAGTAGGAAATGCAAATGAGGGTATTTCCCTTCAACAGCAGAAATTAAACTGCAGGAAATCTTGTTGAAGCAGTTATATTTTAAGACAACAGTGCTCAAAATGTCAGTCATGATTAATTATTATTATTATGATTGTCATTTTCAATCTATGGCTCTCTTTCCACTATCCTTAAAAACAATTCTTAAAAAAAAAAGACAGGATACATAGATTTCATTCTGAAAAATTGCACTTACTGTCCTCAGGCTTTCAAGTGGAGTAAGACCAAATGCTATAGCCTATCTTCATAAATTATAACTTTGGAGGTGGTCATATAATTTTTCTAAGCCTCAGTTTTCTCATCTGTAAAATGGAGATAATAAAAAAGACATCTAAATCACTGGCTTTGTGACTACCATGTGACATAGTATACTTAAAAAGTATAAACTGAAAATAATACAAATATTGGTAGTATTATGAATATGAATCTTGGAGATGACTACATTATGACTATTTTACAAATGGAAAATTTAATTAATAATAATCATTTAAGCAAGGAAGTATTGACATCAGCATTAAAATATATAGATTATAATATTCAAATCTGAAAATATTTTTTATATTAGTATTCAGACTCTTTATTCTATCTAGACTGTAAGACCTATTTCTATAGAGGCTGGGTAAATTAACCTCTATAAGAGAAAATTATTTAGATTTGTTGCTGGACTGCACTGTTTGGTCTGTTAAGCCTTAATAATTTCTCTAGATGTGTGTGTGTGTGCGTGTGTTCATGTGTGTGTGTGTGTTCAGCACTGTTAATGTACTATTACTTTATTTTATAGGCCTTTAGATTTGGAAAGTTTTAGAAGTTCATTTAGTCTGCTTTTTTAATCAATGTAGGACATCTTAATTTATTTATAACATTTACTGATCATTTACTGTGTGTTAGGCTTTACTTTAACAAATTATGTTCTAAACGCCACTTGAATTTTTCCAGTGACCAAATCTTATTATTTCCATTGTAGTACTATTACTATTATTTATTTGTAATTCTTATAATAACCAAAATCAGAAGCATTTTTTTGAAACCCAAAATAAACCCTATTACATATTTTATAATGGTTGAATGAATCCACTGTAGATCCAATAACAATTTAAACAAAATGAAAGAAAGAAGAAAGAAATATTGATTTGGAGTTAAATGAAAGTATATGTTAGATTCTGCAAATCTGATTGAGTCAGAACTAGAAAACCATAATCAACATATTTTCCCTGTGAAACTAGCAGAAGGGTAAAACTCAACGTTTTAATTCTTGATCAGCAAAGGTGCTTTTCTGGGTGGTTGTGCTTCCCTTAACACTCTACTACAACTCTGTGCTCCATGCTGCTTCCTCTGTCACCATGCAATGACCATAATTGGTTCATAAATTGTAAGCAAGCAAAGAGGATCTCAGTTTGGCAGCACAGTATATCACTTATGCCCTGCTGTGTGGTGAGTGTTCAGGAAAGAATTAAAAAAGTGAAAAGGAAATCACAAAACTAATTTTCAATTCTTACCTTACCTGGACTGAAAAAATGAAATGCTTTCTTTCACATATCGTAAAAGTCATATCTTAGTACTGAAGTTCAGGACTCTGCAATCAGTCTGTGAGTGGATGTAATGAGATTCTGCTGTGGAAGATGCAGGATATGAGCTCCTTTGATCCCATTAGAACCTGAAAGGCTTAGCTTTTCTGCTAAGGCTTAAGAGAGGCAAGAGGTTTTTGTTTTTTGTTTTTTCCTTTTGCTCAGCTGAGAACTTGACTGAAATTGGCAAATTGCTTCCTGTAGCTATCAGTATGGCTTTCTTAGATTTCCACTAGTCCTAATCTTTCTTTACCTTATCCACTAACATTCACATATTTTATGAAGATAGAGTCATAGAGACATTGCTCACCATTGTATCTCTAGGATGTAACGTAGTGCTGAACACTGAAGATGTGTACAATATTTGAATGAATGAACAGATTAAATTAGTATCCAATAGGATGTTAATAGGAGGGAGGAAATAAGTATACTCACACACTTAGGCCACATTGATCTGAAAGATTTGAAGCAAATTAAAGGGAAAAGACATGAGCTCTGTAAATATGGAAGTTTTAGGATTGAATGACCTACTAAGTTATGCTCTAAATAAGAACACTTTTGAGAATGAAAAATGTTGCTGTCTGAATTGGACACTGGAACAAGATGCACAAAGCATGACAATTCTAGGTAAATCAACAATAATGGGTACTCTAGATAAAGGAGAATTCATTTGTGTTCAAAAGAGGTAGTAGAGTCAGTAAATTTTTAGAAAGTACCTATTCTGTATTCTGTATTAAGTACTGGTTACACATAATATGTTAAATTTCAATAAAATCAGAAGGATTTAACCAAGATCATTCCTCATTGACTGATTTTGAACCACAAACTAGACAACGAGGACTTTTCTTCTTTAAAAAGAAAAAATCAACTGGGTTATTGCAAACATTCTAAAACTCTGGTTTCCAGATGCATAGGTCAATATGATCATGACAGGAAGCATTACAGCATAATTTGAGGCTCAAACTTTCAAATTAAAGTAAACATAATCATCATAACTCCAAAATTGTGACAACCAACTACATTAATCTTTTAATTTTTATTCTTCTGAAAATAAATTTCAAAATGAAATCCCAGAACAATTTTTGATTCTATTGATAATTTGTGAATAAGAATTTCCCTACTGTTGAATTTATACTTTTTTTTTTTTTTGATAATAGAAGTGGATCAATGTATATAGTTCTTACTGAGGTCTTAGTTTTGGGGGAAAAGGACCACTGAAAATGTTTAAAGCAATTAAGAAATGTTGATTGCACAAAACTAAAGGCAGACATGTACGGCATCTACAAATGTGCCTCTAATGCTACTTTGTTGGGTCGTGAGAAAAAGGGTGACATAGGATTCAACTTTGCATGCTCTAGCTAATCTTCAGTTTGAAGTAGCCTTTGTGTTCTTAGAGCTTAAGGTAGTTGTTCCTCCTCATCTAATTCTTAACAATATTATCCTTTAGAAGGTAAATTAAATGGTCCCCCTACCAGAGCTCAGCAAACAGTAGACAGACAATAAATGTCTGCTGGGTGAATTAATAAATACATGTCAAATAGAGACTCTGTTCCATGTGGATAGTCTCTAAATAGTATCCTTTATTATTGAAGTTAGAAAGATTCTGCATTGTTGATATAGTGCTATAATCTACAAGACCTAGCCCTCTGAGTAACTCATTCTGTATATGATTGAAGCTGACTTGCTATTAAATTAGGATGCCCCCCAAAGCAATAAGAAGTATCCCTTATAGTAATTCAACGATAATTATACAAATAAAAGTACTATATCAATTTTGCTACTTTTATCAAATTAAGAATAAGTTTCCAAACTAATGAGTAAGAAGGAAGTGGCAGTGAGCCTTGTCGGTATTAGAAAAATAAAAATTGGAGAATATGAATTTGCCTGTTTGACTTGGAGACTGCCTGGGGCTTTCTAACCATAAGAAGCAAAAAATTATTTTCATTAACTTGGCAGAGTTATGTCTCTAGAAGATGTAGATTCTGAGATTGATGATAAAAATCTCTTCTGATCTTCCAGTTCCCCTCTCCCAGACATTTTATCTATCTTTTGACTTTCATCTTGTATCTTTCATTGTCTTTTCTTCCTAAGAAATTTAGTACTGGCCAATCAGCTGACATGACATTGTGATCCAGTTGGGTAATTTCCAAGTGAAAATGAATCATTTGCCATTCTAGTGGGAAAATGTCTTTTGAGAAATTAGTTAGTACAAATCAATATGCCAGCGCTTAATCTTGTCCAAATAAAATAGAGATCTTGAAACTGCCATAATAAAAATTATATCTTAGATTATTTAAGACATAAAAAAGTGTAGAATCTTAGGAATTTAATCTTAAAACTGATATTGGGTTACCTTGTCCACAGCAGGAGTGAAGAGAAAGAGGGAAAGCAAATAAAGCTATTAGGTGCTGCATAATTGAGAATGGCTCTAAATAGTTCCTCAAGTGGTCTGAAAAAAGTGTAGATTTTACATCTTGGAAATAGCACGTCTGTGATGAATTGGGCTCTTGGTACCTTAGTGAAGAAAAATTTGTATACACTTGTTTTTTGTGCTTTGCTAGTCTTTACATTGTAGGTATAAGAAGGGTTATTCCTCATTTGCTATGATTCCCAAATGTACCAATGAAACATTATTTCAGACTAAAGCTTTTTTTCTTAACTTTCTATTTCCACATCAAGAAATAGATGTGATTTCTGTGGAATATTTAGTTCCTCTGACATCTTGTAACTAAGATGTTTGTATTTTGGTATTACCTATCTCAATTGGAAAAAAATAGGGCATGGAGTAAGCGGGATTTCCATTTTCTTCTTTAGGCTAACCTCACCATTTAAACTGTCCTGAAACCAGCCTTTCAAAATCTATGTTCAAAAGTCTTGTTTAAGTGTTGAGGAAAATCTTGTATTAAATAAATCTGTTTTTTAAAGCAATAATATATCTGAGACTCTTTCTTGCTAAGACATTGTGTAAAAGTTGCTGGGTTCTGAGCCTAGGGCCAGGTTGGATATTGTTAGCAAAGAAGCCATAGGCAAAAAACACTTGCACCCTTATCCCAGGCTAGATGTGTGGGTATTAATAATATAACTGCTATCTGCTCTCTGGGGAGGACCAACTCTTCTCTCCCAGGCAAAAAACAACACTAGGTAAGATATCCAAAGCGCTTTCTTATTATTCCTTGATCTCACTGACCTTATTTTTTTTCCATGAACACATTGTGCTTATTTCTGTCTTCAGGATTTTGTAATTGCTGTCTCCTTTCCCTCAAACGTTCTGCTTCCAGAACATTGCAAGTTACCTTACTATTTAATTATTATCTCAAATGTTATCTCCTTTAGATTTTATTTTTTTCGTATATTAATCTCTTTGCAAAATTATCTTACTTCTTTATTATCAGTCAACAAATAAATGTTGCGTGGCTACCATGTAACAGGTAGAATTCCATGCTTCTAGATTACAAAGATGAAAAATTAACGGTGTCTCTGCCATCAAGGAACTCAAATTGTATACACATGGTAAGCATGTGAACAGATAAATAATTGTCAGAATTGATAAATGCTATGAAAAAATAATCATAACTCTAACCCTAGAGTACGTAGTAATTGGGGATACTTATTTAACTAAGTAGGGAACGACCTCTTAAGGAGATATGTTTAAGCTTGAATCTGAATTTGCTATGATCTTGGAAATAAGCTCTTTAAGTGGAAGGCACAGAAAGTACAAAGGGTTGGCATAATTGAGGAAGAGATTGAAAGCAAGTGAATGAGTGAAGGGTGGTGAGTTCTGATTGGTTGATAGAGGCCAGATGAAGTGAACAATGGAAAAGATTTGAATTTTATCCAAGTTTAATAGTAAGCAAATGAGCATTTTTTACAAAAGGAGTGACCAGGTGATATTTACATTTTCGAATGGTTCTTTTGGCTACCTCCAAGCAGCATGGGTGAAAGTGTGTTACTTTAGGAAAATTAACCCTAGGTTTGTTATAGTATCATGTAAACTATATAATTTCGGTGGTTTAACACACCAAAGTTTATTTTTTCATTCAAGTGAAGAGGTAAAGTGGGAAGATTTCTTGATTTGATGAATCAGTGAAGATATTGGCTTGTTGTCACCTCATCACATGGCTGTAAGTTTGCCATGACAGAGGAACAAGTGCTCAGAAGTAAGTCAGACAGGAGATGATGTATAAAATCTGTTCACAGTTCTAGTTGCTAGAGCTCAGTAACATATCCAACTGAACTGCAACAGAGCTAGGAAACATAGAGGAGTAATTGATAGTTCATGAGCACTAACTGGACATGGCAAAGAAGGGGGAAAAATGTAGGCAAGGAACATGCTAGGAAGTTTTGCAATGAAAAGACCTCATAATCAATGAGTGCTATATTTGAAATTGCACATTTTTTGATAAAGTATAACCATAAGAATGAATTCCCAAGGACAAAAAGATGATTACTAAAGAGACAAAATTGAGATGTCATCCATGCAAATATAATTTCCTTTACTTATAAAAGGTAATATCTATTACCTAAAATAATTTTCTCTATATTTTTATTTCTACTTTGCCTTTTTGTGATTGGCAATAGTCTTTCCATCTTGATTTAGTTAAATTTTGTTTTAAAGGTGAGAATGTTATTTTTTCCTATCTCCTCTTTTTAATCTTTAGGACTTTTCTCTATATTCTTAATGACCACCCATATTTTACTCAGCTCTATCCAGTTATTTTTGCGTTAGAGTATCATACCAATCTGTTACTTTATGGAGAACACACTGTTTTCCTCACTTTCTTGTTCTCATTTATTTATGTCTCTCATGAACCTGTTAACACACTGCAAGAAAAGACCTCTGGACTGGATATAAAGAGGAATCCACTTATGTTTTAGTTCGGCCTCTCTCTTTCTGTGTCATTCACTCAATGATATTCAACAGATATTTATTAAACTCTATGTGCAAGATTCTGAGAAAAAAAGTTGGGGATAAATGGAGCAGCAAGAAAGATATGGTTCTTCCCTCATTGAGCTTATATTCAGTTAGATGGGAGGAGGATGGACAACAAACAAAACCCCACAATATTTACCTTCCGTAGATCACTTGTTATAAATTATGCAGGGTTGTTAAGAGACACGAATTAAATATTTACATGTTGTAAAATCATTTACAAGTATGAAGTAGGTTTTTGTTGTTGTGTCTTGTAGTTTGCTTTCTCTGTGTCTGCCTATGAGTTTTGAAGATTATTTTAAGCAGTTGGAGATTGTCGACTCACCTAGTGGTGGTTTCCTCCTTTAACCTATTATCGTACTGTGGACTTACTGCCTGTAACAGTAGAATGGCTTCACTTTATAGATCAAAGTCAACATTGTAACCACTACACAGTGTTGCTTCATATTTAGCAATTTAACTCTTCTGGGTTTCAGATTCTCTGGTAACAAAATTAGATATCTTGCAACCTAGCTTCCCTTTGTGTAAATCTGTGTAATATCTGAGACCTATGGATGAGACAGTGTGTAAATACCAGGATTTATTAATAAAGTGTAAGTGTTCACAGTAAAGTCATTGAGAAATGACAAGAGTAAAGGGGTTAATTTTTCGTGTTGTGTCTGTATTAATGGGAACTTAAAATTGGAAATTTGGGGGGTGAGATGATAGTACTCTTCTCTTTACATTTGTCTAATATTTTGGTTTCCTTAGTTTTCTGTCTAGATGCTCCAAAATATAACAGTAAAACATCAAATTTTATTTCAGTGGGAGGTGGAAACGTGTTAAAAAAAAAAAAAAAGAAAGAAAACCTAAGAAAATATACGTCTTCTATGTGAAGCAAGATTTTCTAACCAGTGTCTTTGTCTGATTGCTATTAAACTTCTTGCCTTTATATCAGTTTTTATATTCAGTCCAAGAGAGTAAATCAAAGATCAAGTAAACCAAGAATTGCCATGTTCTGCTTACCACCAGTCAAATATGACCCTTATGTAATCATAGACATTTTCCCTTAGCTACATTCGTTTACATGGACAGAAAAGGCTCAAATCAGCACCAGGTCTAATGGCATCGAATGGTGAAGCAGCCTAGTCTGCCCCTGCCTGGTTTTTCTTTGTTTTTGTTCCAAGTCCCTGAAGAGTTCTGAGTCCACTGGCTCCATTTGAGTCCTCTTGCTTCTAACTTATTTTCCCAAGAAACTTGCCTCCACTCAAAAATCAAATTCCTCTTCTCATTTGTCACAAAAGCTGCAAAGCAGTTTTTGACTAATTCAGTTCAGATAAAACTTTTGTTGATGCTGCTGCTGTTGTTTGCCAATAGCTTTTTTAAATATAGTTTTGTACACATATACATAAATTTATCTGTAACATATTATGTATCATTATAAACTATAGTATCATTATAGTGTATATTATACATACTTATGTAGCATTATATGCACAAACAATATATAAATATATATATTCTTAAGTAATCCCTTACTATTTTGCTCTATTTTATTTAATGCTCTTATTCTATCTCATCACTTTTCCTCTATAATCTTTGGTTTAATCATAATTAGCATAGGCAGCATTCCAAATAAGTTCATACTCAAAAAAGGAGTGGAGATGGTATTATTTTCCCCCTATTGGGGTCATGAGAGAACTATTTAATTTCCTTAGTTAAATAACTACTGTGAAGATCAACAGAGTCAATCTAAGTTTTAGAAAGTCAAATGAATTATAAGTAAATTTATTCCTTCAAGAAAATATGAATTCTGTCCAAATTTGTAGCTCGAGAAAACTATTAGAATAGTGATAGTGCCATCTTGACTCAAAAGAAATTTGGGAATGCAGATTTTGAACAGTTTTGTAGAATGATGCTTTCTTCTTTAAAGGTTGGTTCATTCTCTACATGCAAAATGTATGTTGGTGTGCTGTAAACATTTTGTTCAAAAATTAAAAAAAAAAAAATTGTTTGCATTTAGTGAAAATCTAACAGCAGTATCCAGAAAGCATAAATGTAGATAGAATATCGATGTGAATAGTAGGTCAAATGAATTGATATTAATTTAGATACAGTAAGTAAATCATATAATAATGTAGAACAGAAGAATATTATTAACTAATAGAATTTAATACAGAAACAAGCCAACGGCTTTCAGGAAACTCTTTCAGTATTTTGAAATATTGGTTTGATTACTTTGAAGAAATTCAGCAGTGTAACTAAAAGTCTGAGATCATTAACACTAAGACCAGGTAATAAAAATAAACATTTCTATTGTAATCCTCTTCAAAGTAAAGAAAAAAACATAATTAAAAGTCTCTGTGCCAGGCACTGTTAGTCCTTTTAATTAATCCTCAGAGCAAAGCTATTGAGCAGTTATAATTAGGCATAATTTATAGATGAAGAAATTAATTTAAGGTAGGTGAATTAACTTGCCAAGGGTCATACAGAAATGAATAAAATTTAATACTGAAACTTATTTTGTCTAAAATGCATACTGTTACTACTATATAAGACTATATTTAAATTTTTTAAATGTAATTATGAGTTATTTGATTTTCTCAAATAACTAGCTTGGTAAATCTCACCATTCAAGTTTTATTTGTGGGGCAAGACTATGTTAATATTGCTGTTATGTATTGTGTTATTTCAGATGTGTTAAATATAGTACTTTCATTTAGGAAATTTTTAAAATACATGTTATTTTATTTCTAATTATGAGTTAATTATGCTCACTGTAAAAATTTAAAAATTATGAGAAGAAAAATATTTTCCAATAATTTTTACACTTAGCCATAAATACTATAAAGCCCTTAAAATGTATACTATCTAACTTTAATACAAAAAAGCAATACTGTATTTTTACTGTACTGTATTTTTCACTAAATATATAATTTACTTTAGATTTTTTTCAAATATTTGATTCTATCATATGAGTATGTAATATAATGAATAGGTTATATGTGTAATTTTATATAACATTAATATCAATATAAAAAATTCGAATAAAGCTCCTTGAGGGTTGGAGACCTCTTATTCACTGCTGTACCAAGTGTCTGGTACCTGACAAAATAGATGCTACATAACCATTCTTAAAATAGTAAATGGATTTAATTAATTAATTGTACTATACAATCTGATGAATTCTTTAGGATAAATAACTTGAAGTAGAATTGCTGAGTCAAAGCACATGCATATTTATCATATTTCTTTTATCTATATTGAACATTTGCTTTCCAGAAAAATTGTGTTAATTTTTGCTCAACCTAGCAAAATACAGGGTGCCAATTTTCTTTGGTACTCACTGTATTGAGTGTTATTATTTGATCTCAACTTTATAAATACACCTTTTGCAAGGTGACTTATTATTGCCTCAGTCTAAAGTGACTGTTCCTCTGATGGCTGCCCTCTGTACAAGATTTTCTCCTTTGGGTTCTGTGTTATAAAGAATTTAACCTTGCCCATACACAGGTATGGCCTTTGCCCTATGTGTCTGAGTAGTAAGCTCTAAGCCCTTGGAAATTCATGCTTAATAGGTGTGTCTTTGTTTGCCTGGGGTCCTTGGATCAGCCAGATAATAAAATGTGATTTGGGTAGGAGCTTTGAGTCATGTGATATCATCAGCTCAATCTCCCAAGGAGCTGAAAACTGAAATCAGACACTGTCAGTTATGTCTATATGATGGAATCCAATAAAACTTTGGACAACCAGGTTCAGATAAGCACCCATGGTGGGCAATGCTCCACATATATTGTCACACATTATTGCCAGAGGAGTTAATGCTGTTCTCGACTTCATGAGGAAAGGACACCTAGAAGCTCCACCTTTAGAATCCTCCTAGATTATGCTCCATACATTTCTTGTCATGGTTGATTTTAATTTGTATCTTTTCCCTCTAATAAAACATAACTGTGAGCATAGCATCTTAGTGAGTCCTGTGTCCTTTTAGTGAGTTATCGAATCTGAACATGGTTTGGGGAAGGCCCTGAGCTTACAACTGGTGTTAGAAATGAGAGTGCTCTTGTGAATTGCTCCCTAAATTTGCAGTTGGCTGCTTTTGCAGCTTGTGTCCAAAATGCAATTTAATAGAAAAACCCTGACTCACTGAAACATGCTTTAGGAAGAGGTAAGGTAATAGGAAGGAGAATCAGGAATCTTTGATTCTTAGACTCTGTCCTACGTGCTTCATCTTTTGACTGTTTTTAATTTATATCCTTTAGCTGTAATAAATGATTACAGCTAAATTAACTGGTGAGTACAACACTGGTGAGTGAGTATGTGGATCCTTCTGGATTAACTGGTGAGTGTAACACTGGTAAGTGAGTATGTGGATCCTTCTAATAAATTATCAAACCTAAGGATGGTCTTCAGGACCCTCTCAATTCACATTTGGAGTCAGAAGTTAGAAGAGTCAAGGAGACTGTACACTCTTTAAACTTCATGGGGTCTCTAATTTTCTATCTCTTTGTCACTTAATAGTCCTGGAGTTGCATTATTAAACTTTAGAATTTTTCTATACTCAGCCCAAGGCTTGGTAAAACATTATCTGTTAGAACCTAAAACTATCCTAACTTGTTGATACATTCCCCCACCCGCCCTCTGCTGGGACTCAACTGTAACATCTTTCAGTCTTTCAGTTTTAATTTCATGTATATAATTGGGAATTAATTTTGGTGAATGTGCAATAAGAACATCATTTATTATATTTTATAAAATGTTAAGTGTTGTTTTCAACAATGTTTAAAAAGATTTTAGTTTACTAAGCACCATAATATCCCCTTTGTTTATATTCACACGCAGCTAAGTGCACGTGCATGGGTGCATGGGTGTGTGGATGTGTATATATCCTTCAAAATCTATTCATTTGAATGCTCTGGACATACTTCTTTACTTTTCCAGAGATTTTGTTACTTCATACATTGTAATTTTATTATACCTTTTAAACTTTTATAATGTATGACATTCTTCATTAATCCTAATTTGAAAATATTTTCCAAATTTATTTACCTTGATGATTTTAATATATATAAACATATGTGTATATATTTTTAATATATATTAAAAATTGAAACCAGTTAGGATTTGGAGAGAACTGACAATGTTTGCTATGTAAACTTTCCAACCAGAGCAAGTATAAATTAGAATACTTCTCCAATTGACTCTTCTCTTTAATATTTAGCATCATTCTTCATAGAAGTCTTAAATATTTGCTCTTAAATTAATTTCTGCACATTTATATTGTGACTGATTTTTTGTAGATATTTATTCAAAAACATTTCTGAGCCATAGAAAAATATTCATTTTGCATATTTTAACTAGTGATCTTATTAAACTTGTAATTATTTGCAATTTGTTCTTTGAGATTTATGTACTACTCACGTAAAGAAAAACTGTGTCTCTCTTTTTTTTTTTAAAGAATTATTTCTCCCTATTTAAATTTTACTGACACAGTTTTTAGAATACTGTTAAGTAGTGGTATTGCTTGGCATCCTCGCCTTGGTTTTAAAAGGAATGCCTTCTGTTTCAACATTATCATGTTTATCATTGATTTAAAATAGATATTTTACATGGTAGAGCTAAAAGATTTTACAAAGCAGTGCTGGATTTTATGAAAATTTCTCTTAGTATTTACTGAGATAACCTTGTGAAGTTCCTCCTTTGATTTACTTATAGAATACGTTATGTTCAGAGATGGTAATAACATTAAAGGACGCTTGTTATTTATTGAGTGCTGAATATGAGCTAGACATTGGCTTAAGTTCTAACTTACTAATATTAAATCATTTTGGCATTTCTGGAACAACGTTAATTGTGTTCTATTTTAATATCAGGCTGTGTTATATATTTTATTTAAGGCCATTTTCATTTCTATACCGAGTAGAAAGTTAGATATTAAATTTTTTTCAAAAGTAATTTAAAAAGTAGAAAAATATTTTGTTTTATATTGACTTTAAAATAGTTTTTCACATTTTGTCCATAGTATTAATATTCTGTCTTTCCCACTGACTCTGTTCATTTGTAACATACTTATTTGTATTTAACTTGCATGAATTTTATTTAACTGAGGAAACAGCGTTATACGTGAGAGACCAATATGGCAAGCATGCCTGGGAGGTGTTAGCATGGAGATGAGGAGATATTCCAGAGAAGGATTTCTAAGAAGAATTTCGGCTTACCAGTGTAAATATCTGTCTCTCAGTTTGTCTCCACACACCAAGCCCAATGCCCTCCCCGCAAACCTTTTGTATTTAAAGGGTGTTTAAAGCCTATACAAAAAGCTAGAGTTTTTTTTGTTTGTTTGTTTCTTTTTTTAACCACAAATTTTTCTAACTTCTATGTGTGATAACACATTAGAAAAGGGAGAAAAAGCTCTGCTGACTGTATCAATACTAATGCCAGCAGTGACACATACGTCCTCAGTCTAGGTATGTGCCCTCTAAATGGGAGTCACTGCATTTCACCTCAGACACTGCCTGTTTCCGTTGGAAATACCAGTGCCTTTGTTGGGCATTGATGGGGCCTCTATGATATTTCACTTTAGCAGACAGTGAAGAATTCATGAGCATAAATAAATAAGGAGGAACTGGTGATAACCAAAATAATGAGTTTGCATGGAATCATCAGTAAGCCCTTAATGACTCCCTCAAATATTTAAGAGTGTAGGGAGGGATTGAGTCACACACACACCCTTGTGTGGCTATAAGGGTTCACATATTATCCCTAGGCTTCTGTGTTCAGATAAAAGCAGGTCACAGGTTGAAACTTCCATACTTTTTGGTTGTTCTCTACTCTACCAACAAAAGACCAAAAAGGAATATACTTAATTGAAAGAGCTTTGGACTGTATGATTGAGAACATTTAAAATTGTCTTTAAAGCAGAATAAATACTGCACGTGTGCACACACATGCAGGTGTACACACACACAAACACACAGAGACTAGAATTTTAAAGTATATATAGTATAGAACTGAAAAGAAATGATATCCAAAATATCTCATTAGCGATCCACTAAAAAGCTGAAGTTCTGTTTTTAATGATATTTAGAAACAAATAGTCATAGTAAGAAAAGAATTTTAAAAAGATTGAATGTAATGAGTTCAGGGTTCCCTAAGGCATTATTGCATAATCCCAGTGTAGAAAAAGGACGTAAATAACACAGTCAAGTTTAGGTTTTCTTCTAACTTTTAAAAAGTAAAAAATCTTCCCAATACCTCATTTGGCTAATATGAGAGAGCTGAGCCTCTAAAATTATCTGATTCAATAAATTGAAAAGGTCTAACTGTAAATTAAAATATGGTAAAAATGGCAATTTCCAAATAATATAGATGATAGATAGATAGATGATAGACAGAAAGATGCAATAAAATCAAGCAATATTTGTTACACATTATCTTAAATACATTATAAGAGACTGAAATACTAGAAATAATAAACTTAGTTAAGTGGTAACTATATGAATATTTCCAAATACAAAGTACAATAGCAAATAATTGAAAAGAAGCTTCTGAGTGTTGTGCAAAAGCTCAGGATGTGCAGTTAGGAAACTTAGGACATTATTCCAATTCTGCTAATAACTGGGAGGAGAGAATCCTTCTCTTGGTGTTATAGTATGCGGGTCATCAATAACTGTGAGATTTTGAGCATATTAACTAACTTCTTAAACCTCATTTTCTTAATCTAATCAATGAGGAAGATCACCTCAGAATTTTTGTGAGAATTAATTTAGATAATGTAAGTAAACCCCTAGGCAAAGACATGCAACATAATAAACACTCAACAAAGCATAGCTAATAAACCAAAAAAAAAAAAAAATTACTTATGAGCCCTGCCTTTCAACTCCTCTCACCTTCATGCTATAAAATCAGGAAATCAGACAAAGGCTTCTAGAATACTAACTGCCATTCCATTTAACTATTAAAATACTGGGGTTTTTTTGTAGTTAAAATAAAAGATTGTCAAAAGATTATTGTGTGTATGTGTATGTATGTCTGTGTGTGAATCTTTCAGATAAGCAAAGGAGACTAAGAAAGGGAGTCTCACTTTTAAAAATCCAGAGGAAATATGCTGAGCGAATATTGCTTGCTCTATCCATTTATACATACATACTACTGTTTGTAATTGTAATAGGGCTTATTTTCACTGTGGTGCTGCAGGTTAAAATTTATAAGTGAAAGTTGGGCCAGAAAAAAAACAGAATGTGTTAACGATGTCTGTGGCATAAAGATTCGCTTTGCTTTTGTTTACAAATAAACTAAGGTTCTATATCATAATATCTTTGAGTTGGAAAGGATCTTAGCAACTTTTTTCAATCCAAATGCCTATATTATAATTTTCTATTTAAAACATCTTTGTGTGTATTTCTTACCTTATAATGGCCAGGTATTAATCTGTGATGACTGCACTAAATAGTGTATGCTTAAGTAGATTACATAAGAAAGAACAGTATTGTCTATAAGCAAAATAAGGAAGACAATTTTTGAAAGAGGCTTTTTTTGCTGGCATGAGGATTGCTAAAATCTATGGCTCAGGACATGTATATTTTTGTCATTTTTTATGGTTAGTAGCTTTATCTTGGGATTTCTGAAAAATGATACATATTAAACATAAGCTGGGATTTTCAATATCCAATTATCTTTGAATATAATTTGGCCCATTAAAAACAGCCTATTTAGCCTAGCTTTAAATATATTCTATTTTTTTTAGTGTAGAATTAAAGAATTCTACTGTTTCTTAGTCAAAGATGACACTCACTTGACAGTGTTATTATCTGCACATGAATGTGGCTATTAAGTCTGAATCATCTCAAACTTTTCAACTGATTATGTGTAGAATATTCTGTGTAGCTCTTCTATTAGAGATGCATATATTAAGAGAATCTGAAAAATGTATAAAGAAATAAATTGTTTTCCCTATGACCTATCTTGCAGACAAGCATGAAAAGAATCATCCCTTTCAGTTCAGTTCAATTCAATTCTATTCAATTCAGCTTGATTCAATCTGATTCAACAAATATTTCTATAGAGGTGTAAAGAACAACAAAAATCTCTTGGCAGGAATTCCAGTTAAATACCAGTAGGACTAAAGTTTACTGCTAGTCTAATACAATTTGGAAAGACCTGTTTAATAAAGGCATTTAAACAGGCTGAAGAAAGGGTGGTTTGACAAGAGTAAATATGACAGACAAATCATTGTTTTCAAATAATCAGGTACCATAAAATCTTGAATTTAGAAAGTTCAGAGATGGACCTTAGACCTTTAGTTATGGGAAAGAAAAGTGGGTCTGAGGAAAGAAAATTTTTGAGACCCTGACTTTTGTGGGTCATGTGCCAGACAAGTAGTCATATTTAGTCATGGAGATTATTATGAGAAGATGGACATGAAATGTTTGTGCTCAAAGAAAATAATGCTGGATATATAGGAATGACTAAATGAAAGAGTCTATAGGACAGTAAATGAGCTTTAAAACATTACCATTGGGCCAGGCTTCAAGACTAAAGGACTGGAAGAGATCTTTTGCAGCCTTTTGCTCACTTGATCTGTAGACTGTTTGCTTCCAACCACTAATTCATTCTGTTGCTCTATTCTGTTAAACTTCTAGTCAATCAGTCTTTCGAATCCCAACATTTCCCACTTCTTCTATGTGTATCCCATCATTCCTACCTTGCTTGGCACAAAGTTACGTATTAGGTGTTTGATACATTTGTTAGATTGGATAACTTCAACTATTTTTTTCTCAGAATGTTTCAGCATTCACAGCTTGTGCTTCACGATTTCCAATGCACTTCTATTGTATTATATATGCTTATTTTACATCTCAGGAAGTTATCTAAGTTTAAGGTGGTGCTGTGGACTGAATTATGCCCCCCCCCCCCATTCATATGTTGAATTCCTAACCCCTTCCCAAGTCCTTACAGAGTCCCAGATAGGTAATTCATTACATAGTGGGGTAATTAGCCCACAGAGAAATCAGTACCATATTGAATAATATTCTTCAGGGATCATTTTGAATTGATAATATAATTTAGCAACTGTAAAGAAAACTTTGAAAAAAAAAAAAGAAAAACAAATTAACCATAACTACACTATTGACATATTGTTGAAAATACCTGTTTTAATTAATTTTAATTGCTGAATAATATTCTATGACATGGATATACAATATTTATTTATTAATTCTAGAAATAGTGAACCTTTGATTTCTTTCTAGTATTTTTTTGCTATTATTAACAATGCTTTTATAAAGGATCTTAAACATCTCTATTACAGAACATATGCAAAGTTTTCCTTAGGTTATATATTTTAAAATAAAATTGTCAGGGCATTACCTATGGTTATTCAATTTTACTAGATAACATCACTTTTTCTTCCTCATTGTGGTTTAGCCAGTTTACATTTCACAAAACAATAAATAGGTATTCTAGTTGTTCTAATCAACACTGCATTATTACACTTATTTTAACAAACTTTTGGGAGTAAAACAATCTCATTGTGGTTTTAATTTGTAATTTCCTATTAAAGTCGTCCATATTTTATATGTATATTGGTCATTTAGATGTCCCCCTCCTTAAATTGTTTTTCTCAAGTACTTCTCCCATTATTTCAAAAGTATTATTTGAATTTTTCTTAATGTTTTAAAGTTTTTTTTTATATTATGGATTCTATTTATATGTCAATCATATGAATATATTCTGAATATTTCCTTCCAAATTATGGGTTGTCCTTTTACACTATTTTTGGTGGGTATAGATCCACACATAATTATAATTTGTAGATTTGTAGGATTTGTCAAATTTTATGATTCACAATTTTTGTGTTTAACACAGACACCCTAAAATCATAAAGATAGTCCCTTAACTTATTATCTAAATATGGTAGAATTTAACTAGTGTGCTAGTTTACTTGTTAACTTCTTAACACTGTCATCACTGTCTTATCCTTCTAATCATGTCTCTTCTGAAACTAGAAACTGCATTTCCAAAGATATTCTTCCTATAGGGGGATGCAGGACACTGGGGCAGTATATGCGATTTAGATGGGCCACTAAGCAAGTGGATTTGAACCATTGCTTTGACAGTTGTCATGACCTTCCTCAGAGCATCCTGAGAGTAGCAGCTGTTTCTGATGAACTTTTGAGAACCATAGACTTTGATGCTTCAGGTTGGGGTCTCTCAAGAGTTTGCTTTCCCGACCTGCCCATTGCTGCTTCCTTAACATTCCCTAGCACATTTTATGGCTTTCATTCTTCCTTCTCTTCCAACATTACTGTAAGCCCTAATTAATCTCTTGATTACCATAAAAATATAATTGTAATATTATTTATCTAGCTTATTTATGTAGAGAGGATCTCAGCACATATGGTTCATAATACTCTGGAAGTAGCAGCTATCTAGAGAGCTTTTTGTGTGTGTGTGTGTGTGTGTGTTTATCTCAAGAATGCAAAATTTGTTTAATATTTAAGAAACAATCAGTGGACTTTATCATATTAACAAACTAAAACAAAAATCCATGTGTTCATCTTAATATGTACAAAGGAAGGATTTGACAAAATTCAAAACCCTTTTATTATAAAACCTCTCAGTAAATTAGTCATTCTAACGGGTGTGAGGTCTGGTATTGGTTTGCATTTCCCTAATGATTAACGATGTTGAACATCTTTTCGTTTGCCTGTTGACCATCTATATGTCTTCTTTAGAAAAATGTCTATTCAGATCCTCTGCCCATGTTTTAGTCAAGTTGTTTTCATGTGTTCAGTTATGTGAATTATTCATATATTTTGGATAACGCCTCATCAGATACGAAGTCTTTTTAAAAAGGATTTCTTAGCAATTTTTTTGGTTATAACCACTGAGAATTAAACAAAAAAAAATTATATACATTCTCTCTTGAAAAATACAAAGTCATCTACTCACTCACACTTCCTTAATCTCCTACCAGTACATAAAAATGTAATCTTTCACACAATTTCAGGAAATTTATAAAGAACCTGAAATTCAATCATAATCTAAACAGATATTCCTCACCTGGTTTAGAACTCCAGGGTTAAATGATTTATTCATCCCATCTCTCGTATGCTTATCTACTCTAAAGTCTTTTTGTCTTGATCCATTCAACAGCAGCAACTTCACTGCTTCAAATACACCAAATATTATATCTGAATAGTGTATAATGTGCTTACTCTCTGTTTTATATATGTTATTGTTCTATTCTACAAGCAATACTTGTGAAATATATATTTTTGATAAATATATATTTATATTAAATTTATTAGGGTGACATTGGTTAATAGAATTATATAGGTTTCAAGTGTACAATTTAATAATATATCATCTGTATATTGCATTGTATGTTCACCATCAAAAGTTAAATCTCCTTCCATCACCATATGTTTGACCTCATTTACCATTATCTACCTCTCTCAACTCCCCTTTTCTTCTGATAACCACTAAACTGTTGTCTGTGTCTCTGAGTTTTGTTTGTCTTGAGTGAAACTATATGGTTCTCAACTTTTTCTGTCTGATTTATTTTGCTTTGCATGATTATCTCAAGATCCATCCATGTTGTTGCAAATGGCAGTGTTTCATATTTTCTTATGATTGAGTAATTTTTCATTGTATGCATGTACCACATCTTCTCTATCCGATCATCTATCAAAGGATACTTTGGTTGTTTCCATGTCTTGGCCACCATACTTTTAATATTAAATATACTTTATAATTGAGAGACCCAAGGTTCATTAAGGTTAAATGATGGGTACAGAATCTTGCTGTTAATAAATGACAATACCAGTACTTCTTTCTTTCCAGCTTTTAATCTACAGAATTAAAACATAGGAATCTCCCATCATTTTCATAACCTAAATAAGAAAAGAAGTTATTAACACATGTATTATACATATGATATTAACATGTGCTATTAATGCAAGTATTATAATACATTCTGATAGAGATCTGTGGCAGAAACTGCTTCCATGGTAGAGGGAAGTGGTCAGAAATGATGTTTGTTGCTGCTGACTGGAGTTCAGTCGGGGCACTGGGATGCTTAAAAAGCTCCTCATGTGATTCTAATGTCCACCAGAGCTTGGATCCTATTGACTTTAGTTCAGTCTAGGCCTCTACAGCCAGGCTATCTCATTGCCTTGAGACAGATCTCTTCAAAAAGTTGAAGGTGTGTATATAGGCGTATGTGTGTTTCACTCAGGATAAATTACTCCTTATATTTTTAAAAATTCACTATCTAATAAGAATAGTATTGGGTATTTAGGTTACAATAGGCAGTACAGGAAGCAGCTATCGCAATGCTCTCTCTTCTGTGAAACATTTAATAAATAACCACCTTCTTCGTCTATTACTAAATGCTGTAATCTGGCCCACATGGGAAGGTGGGTCATCTCTCTTAGCCACCAGAACTTGACACAGCACTCATGATTAATGGCAAGAAAGAAACTGAAGGAGATACATCTTTCTGCTTAATAAAGAGTTCCTGCTGCTATATCCATTTGTTTACCTGAATATTTTTCCATCCAAAACCATCTCCAGCAATGAATCACTAGCTGACATCTAGCATCTTAACAAATTGCTGCTGGATTTTTTGATGCTTTTAAATTTGTACTGCTATATTAGATAAAATTTAACTGAAGAGCTATTTGATTTCATTATTTTTAATTTCTGAAAGCTAATTTTTCTTCTCTTTAGTTGTATTGAGACATCTTTTGCCAGAAGTTCTATTTAATAGTACCAAAATATTAAGAATTATAAAAGAATGTTCAAATAGCTGTGTGCACAGATACTATCCTTAAGAAATATTTGTGCACCATATCTCCCCATATGCCTACAAACTAGAGTTTAAGTGACTTCTTTTCAAATATCTGTCATTCAAACCATATTAATGACAGTGTGCCCAAATATAAAATAACATGAATATACTCTTGTTTTCAGTGGATCTAGTTAAGAAATAAAATTTAGCTTTTATGACTTTTCTAATTATTCTGAATGTTATTCAGTTTGGACTGTATTAATCACAGACTGACCCAAAAACAAAACAGAGGATTAAATTCTACCAGGAAGTGAACAAATTATAGGCAAAAGGCAATTATTTTAATTGTAAAAGATACTAACAAAGTTAATGAGAATGTAGCACTATTTCTTTCTCCAGAGACTTTTGCTAACTGAATAGGGTATTTCTTACTTTCTCACTCCAATTTCTGTTTGAGATACTTTAATATGTGGAGTTGAAAAGACAAAAAATTAGCAAAATTATAGGGCAGGTAGAGAGACAGTCCTTTTATAGATTTATTTATTTTCTTTGCTGGCTTTCCATGTCATTCCAGAGACTTCAAGATATCTTGCTTCTTTAATTTGAAGTTTATAGCAATTTCTAATACTTTGCCCATGAGGTCATATAGAAGATGGCTCCTTGCTGTCTTTCCACTGAAAACATGAATTTTCTTCATAGCGCTTCAGCTGCTGATTCTTCATTGTTAGAGTTTGCTCTCATCTCTCAGTTTGACATAATCTTTCCCTCTCTCAGGCTCATGCATGCTCCCAAAGCATCATGTCCAATTCCCTGCTATAGATGGCACTTAACATTCAAGGGCATGTAGTAGGCAGAATTTTGATCTTCATGATCTTAATCCCATTGGCACTAAGCCTGTGAACATGTCATGTTATATGCAAAGGGAATTTGTAGACATAACTAAGGTTACAGACATTCTGACTTTAAATTTATCCTGAATTTTCTTGGTGAACCCAGCCTAATGACATGAAAACAAAGAACTTTTTCTAGAGTCAGAGAGATACAGCAGAAGAGAAAACAGAAAGAGTCAAACATGAGGAAGACTGTGTGAACCATTGATGGTTTAAGGATGGAGGAAGCAAGATGGGAGCAACATGGGAGATGTAGGTTGCCTAAGGAGCTGAGAGGTCTCTCACCTAACAGACAGCAAGGAAATAAGGGCTTTAGTCATACAACTACAAGGAACTGAATCTGGATGACAACCCGAATGAGCTCAGAAGTGGAACCCGTCACAGAACTCCGAGCTAAGAGCAAAGGTCAGTTGACACCTTGATTTTGGCTTCGTGAGACTCTAGAGTACCCAGTCAAGCTCACCTAGACTCCCAACATACAGAAATGTTAGAAAATAAATATTGTTGTTTTAAGCTGATAAGATTGTGCCAACATGTTACAGCATAAATTAAAAAAGTAACGTTGAGACTTGACTTTATGTGGATCCCAGTATCAGGCATCTTACTCTTATGATTTTGTAACAATTAATACATTTCTCCTGTTATATAGGGACAACACTGTGTTATTACTAATGCTTCATTTGAAGATCATCTTATTATAGTGTTAATGCTCAATATTTATTTACTCAATGAGAGTCAGATCTAAGTTTTTCACTTTTCTGTGGTTGGGTTCCTTCCTTCTTTATAAGAAAGGCATCCTCTGCTGACCTGTATGAAATAGAAAGGGAAATTGATGTGGTGCCACACTGTGGAGTATAGAGATAAATCAACACCAAGGAAAGCAGAGAGGAGGACCCAAGTCCTAGATGACATAGTTTGAGTGGATAAATTAAGCCACACCAACAACTAGACTTTTTGGTCATATGAACCAAAAACTGGTCTTTTATTTTCAAATATTACTGTACGCCCAGGTATATGTTAAGTTGATTATATCTTGTTATTATTATTATTTTTGATAGATCATAAATGCCTTGAAGTCAGAAACCATGTCTAATGTACATCATAATGCTATTGAGGCTGTACTGGATTTGAGTTGATTAAATAGTTGAGGAAAATTAGCGAAGTAAATTGAAGTAATAATTTAAAGGATTGTTTTCCTCCTATGAAGACCTCAAGCACCTCATAGTCACTTTTAGTTTCAGTATTAGTCTGAAAATAAGTCCTAATAGTCATATAAACTTCATGATAAAGATAGAAACAAGACAAAGTTATAGGTCTTGTGTTTTTGTGAGTTTTATTTTGCTTTTTGTTTGTGTTTAGTGTGTTGAAGCTAATGGATAAAACACTACTTGGTTAGTGGAAAGTCATTTTCTATATCAGCCAAAATATCACCATATTAGTCCTCCTGGTAAATTTAATGAAATCACATGTATTAGAATACTAGATTCATTATATTTTGGATTCTGTTTCAAGGCATGGAGAACACCACCTTGAAAAGAATAGTCAGTGTTAACTTTCACTGAATTCATGAGCCAGATGTGTCTTTGTTGAAAAATTGATTGAAGAATATACTTAAATAATCAACTTATGCAGAAAATTGAGAGACCTAGATCAATTTTTATACATGCATTTGAAATAATATTATTCTCATGAAAATGAAGACTGTAAATAACTCTTTTCAAGAAACTAAATTTGAATATAAAATTATCTGGCCAATTTTTTTATACCACCTCATTTACCATTTAAGTCTCCACTTCAGCTGTTGCTTGATTGTAGAAAACAAAGTATCATATATGCTGCTCTAGTTGAATTGGTAAAGATACACTAATACCTATTTATTGAAATGCTCGGAGCCATACTGTAATTGAACATACAGTTGTATTGATTCTTGAGGAGATTTTCAGGGAATATTTTGGATACTGGCTTACTAACAAGAAAGTTTAAATAATCGGAAGAAAGCACCAAGACGTATAGTGTTAGATATTTTATCCCTCCAAAGGAATGGACTGAATGGCTTATTGAGTTCTGAATGTATGAAGTCTTTGTAATAGAATAAATAAATTATCGTTAACTAGTATATCAGTGATTGTCAGTTTCTTTTCTAAAAATTCTTAGTTTTTCTTTAACATACAATGGAATGTATTTTACTCATTTATGTGTATAACAGAACTTTTCAACATTTAGATAAAGGCAATTTACTTTGCCAATGTCATTGAGCATTTTCCTTTTCTGAGTAGATGATCTTATTTGAAAGGATACTTATCTCCTAGGCATAGTTTCTTTTCTCTCCTGAATTCTACCAGTCAACCAACAATTCTTTGTTTAAAACACAGCTCGTGGCTAGAGTCACGGCTGTCACAGATAAAGGTCTGTGACGGACTGGATTTCATTAAACCACGGCTATATATATATGACTCAGTTCAATCTTTTGAGGCAATGATTCTTTGGAATATATTGATAATGTCACCTACATCTTTGAACTGTAAAGCTAGAAGATACTATGCAAGTGAATTTCTCTTCTGCTTTTAGGCAGGTAAAATTCTCAGCCATTTGGAAGAGATTCTATTCTCCTTTTAAATATTTTAAACACATAGGACTCACACCATTAACTTGTACTCAACTTAAGTATGTTTCACTAGTGTTGAGCAGTAGATCCTTTTATATATCTCACCAAAATCTCTTCCATGGCTTTTTCTTCTCCTGATATTCTGAAAATAAAAACAAACAAGACAGAAAAATCATTTAATTCGCCACCATTCAGAAATTTACACTTTAGGTTAAATAATATTTCTTTCTTTTTTATTTTTCTGGGGGTAAATAATATTTTCTAATGTTTACAAACATGTCACATTGATTTTATAAAAATTCAACATAGAAGTGTCAGAAAAAATAAGTTTAACTGAATAAGTTTGTTTTGTCTGTAAGACATATAATTTTTATTATAAACAAAAACAAGTCATTTTTATGATGGTACCTTAGAATCTAAAAAGGATTTCTTTTCAAATGAGCTCACATAGATCTCTTTCACTGATTCTCTCACAGTTATTATTACAATTTTATTTTTTTTAACAAGAGAAAGATGGTGAGGAATAAAATAGAAGTAATGCTAAATTAAGAAAGATCTTAGATACTTAGAAGTGAATTAAAGGTTTTATCCAATAGGACTACTCACTCCCATAAGGAATTGATTCAGAAGGAAGAAATGAAGCATTTTATTCTGATCCAGAAGAAAGTAGTTAATGAAAAAGGGGGTTGGGTGAATAAAGACATCTTGTTTTATTTTAGTTTTAATCACTTAGAAGTGAGAGAGAGCATTTTCCCATTAATGGCTGCAGTTTTTGCAAGAGGTATGATAGGACAGGTCTTTGTTTCCCTACTTTTGTATGTTGCTGTTACATTTGCTTCTTTCCAAAATCTGTGAACAGATAAAAAGAAGATGACTCCATAGAGAAAACAGGATCCTTTAAATCTCTCAAGATTAATTTATGGAAGTATACAAATTTAATATTTTGCTGAGTCACATTTAATACAAAAGATCATAGAGGGCTTTATCCAATTGAATAATATAAAAGCTGTTTTTGTTTATATTTGCTCTAAGACTTAACAATGACACTGCATACTGATTCATTTACTCTGTAGCTAATGTGGCTTTTTCCCCAAAGTTTCTCTCAGTTTCTAAATTTGGCAAGCCCTTCTTTGATTATTTTAAAACTCACTCTCACTCTCTCTTTTTCTTAATTTAGAGGCCACCGACTTTAATTATTCTGTTTAAATCTCAATCTCTTTTGTTTTCCAGTTTGTCAGGACACTCTAGTGCTGAGTTGTGTGTCATAATAGGTGGAGGAGTAAACATTAGGAAGACGAAAAATAACCAGGTGACTACCCTTGGTCCATTCAGGTTTCTATAACAAAAAATACTGAGACTGGGCGGTTTAAACAATTGATATTTATTTCTGATAATTCTGGAGTCTAGGATGTTCAAGATCATAGTGCCAGCTGATTCAATGTCTAGCTAAGGTCACGTATTGGTTTCAGACTGGCTCTCTTACTATTTCATAACATGGCAGAGGGGCAAGGGAGCTCCCTGTGGTCACTTTTATAAGGACACTAATCTCATTCATAAGACTGTTACCCTCAAAACCTAATCAACACCTAAGAGTCCTATCTCCTAATACCATCACACTTGGCATTAGGTTTCAGAATATGAATTTGAGGGAAACACAGACATTGTCTATTCCATTAGAATAAAAATACATTCTACTAGGGAAACCCCAGAAATATACTTTGGACTGAGAGACAGAGATTTAACATGACAAAAGCCATTATTATCATTATTGTTCTCATTGGTATTGTTCTATTCATTGTGTTCATTATTTAAAAGGACATAAATCATTTACATTATGTTGTTCTTTGGATTTGAGCAACTCAGGACAGTCAAGGGGAAGATGCCATAATTATTTTTCTGCAATTGAGGAAACTATAGCTCAGAGGATTTTAAAAATTACCATTTCAGAAATGAGTATATATAGATATAAATAGGTCAGATCAAGGAAGTATGCTGAAGGTAGATACATTTTAGGAATCTGGAGAAAGCCAGACTCTTTCAAGTCACATCATCAGGGGGTGAAGTATAGCAATTTCTGAGGAAAAGATTTTGAAACATGGGCAAAAGAGGGAGTTAAGAGAAATAGGTACTAGCATCGGGAGGAAAATTATTAGATTGACTATGTATGTAGGACACAGGCCAATTCTAGAACTTCACCTGGCACAGGATTAAGCACAGAGTTGGGGGTATGTATTTATTTTAGGCATTTAATTAAGTAATCGTTATCTCCCTGGAAAGGAAAAAAAATGTGGGTAAAGAATCGGGGCAGATCCTAACTATGTCCTTGAAGGTAGAAGTTTATTTATCTAACTCCTATGGAATGATAATCTTTTTTTTCTATGTTGCTGATATGACTGTAATTTAGAAAGGTATGGAAGACCTTCCGGAAATTAAGATCGAGTATATCTCTCACTATTTTCTGTCCGTCATTCATTTCTTTATCTCTTAAGATGCCAAAATGCATTACAGCTCTTCAGCTTATTCAGCAGAGGGTTCTCAATCTTTAGAGTGCACCAGAATCACTGGGAGAGATTGTAAAATCACATATTTCTAGGATCCTCCACAAGAGGTTCAGATTCAATAAATGGAAGCCAAAAAATTATTTACCTTTCTAACAGTTCCTTAGTGACACTGATGCTGCTGATCTGAAGCTACCTCTCAAACCACTACTCTAGACACCAGCATCGAGTCAGTTGCATTTATACTATATGAAACTACAACTTCAATATGAAAGTAATGGTCATTATGTGCCTTTGAATATAGTAGTATGCAAGGCAAGTGGGAGATTTCTGTATTTTTACTGAAACAAGCTTTATTAGAAGGGGTCTTCTGGCAATCACTAAAGATATCCACTTGGAAATACATGACAAAATATTAAGCTTTAACAAGTTAAAAAAAAAAATACATTTTTTCAAGTATTTCATGGCTAAGTTGTTAACAACTTATTTGCTAATACTTAATAATTCAATCTTTGAAATATTCATGGGATCCATAATTTTCCAAAGAGTGATTATTACTCAGAGGCATCATAGTTATGAATAATAATATCCTGGAGAAGCCAATTATATAATAAGTCAAAGAATGGTGGCTATTTATATTAGGGCATATATTTTACGTCCTTTAAATTATCTTAGTTAATTATCAGTTTTCTCAACTGGGCATTTGATAAGAAATGAGGAGAGCATAATTGGAGATTAATTTCTGTCAAGGACCTGAAAACTAATTTTATGTATTGCTGATTAAAGATGAAATGCTCTATCTTAAAAACTGGCAGCAAGGTTGATAGTCTCTTGCCAAACTTAAGAAGTATATCTAGTATTCTTATTCTATTAACAGAATTCAGAAATACTATGTGATAATATAGTTTTAATAATTTGCTTATATTCTCTTGTGCTTTGCAGATGGGACAAATGAGTGAAAATGTTTTTCCCTAGACTGGTAGCAATCTGTATCTATAATTCTATGACTGTACTTAGTATAAATTTTCTAAAAATTTATCTGTTTGCATGCTTCTCCCAAACTAGATTCTGAAGAGACAGAACTCGTTTTTCATTTTATTTCCTCCGGTGCCTGCCCCCTAGTAAAGATTTAATGAGTATTTGTTGACCTACACACCAGAAAACTTCACTCAAGCTATACAAATGAAATTTAGAAGATGGGATTTTAATTTTTATAGTTATCAGTTCATGCCATCTCTGAGTAGTACTATGACCATAAAACAAGACAATCCATTACCATAAGGCAGTCACATCACTTTACAGTCACTCCACGTTGATATCTTAGTCAGACTCCCTACCTGTGATTTTGCACAGAGCTTTCCTATGGAAATACATTGGTTAAATACAGCCTTTCAGCCATGCAAGCTGTATGATTTCAGGTCATATGACAGATTCGGAAAGCATTAATTATTCTTTTCTAATTGTCGAGGATTAATATCTAAGTAGCTGAGTTTAGACAGAGTGCTGAATGAGAGGCAACCTCCTGAAATAAGACTATGCTGCTCTCAGTGGGGACTGCCTGACACATCTCACAACAACTGCATCATCAGCCATAATCATATCACCCAGATCATTTTAATGATGCCAAACTTTAAGTCAGGGAAAAGGCACCGTGCACAGCATGCCTCTGGAAATTGCTGTCTTTTTAATCAAAAGAAATTATAACTCCATAGAGACTTTTATCTCTGGAATTAACTATGCTGTTGAAGTGTTATGCCTCTGTAATACTGCAAAGAAATATTGTCTCCATCTTATTGACAGATTTGCAATAGCTAAGTCAGATTCAAAAGTAGCTGTCATTAACTCTAAGAAAATGATTTGGCCTTAAACATAGGCGCATTCTTTGTCATTTATATACCTCAATCCCTACCTAGTCAAACTCTTCATAAAAAGCCAAAGTAACTCACTTGAATGGATATCTTCTTATCTTGACAGTGATGTCTTTTATTAATCTTCTCCTGGATTATGTTCCTGAAGCCACACTCACCTTCACTTTTCTTTAACATTTGTAATATTATTTGTAGTACATCCTTAGTGCCTTGGTGCTTGCTATACATTCTTCCTGGAAAGCTCCCAAATGCCTTCATGGCTGACACCTTTTTGTCACTTCTTTCTCAGCTCAAATGTCATCCCTTCTCTGATTTATGTGTCTAACATTCATACTCTCTCCCCATCATTTCAATATATCATCTGTATCAGTTATCTATTGATGCCTAACAGACCACACCAAAATTTAGAGGATTACACCAACAATTATTCATTATTTCCCACAAATCTATACATAATTCTGTGGGTTTGGGGATGAATAATTCTATTCACCTAGTCCAGACAAGCTCAGCTGATCTTGGCTAGATTATTTTCTGCATCAGCTGGTAAGTTGGCTGGGTGGATTGACTAGTCTTGGATGACTTTATTAGCATATCTGGTGGTTAGCTGGCTGATGCATGGGTTAATGCTGGTATCTAGGACATATGTTTCTCATTATCCATCAGGTTAGTCCAGGTTTGTTCCAAAAGAGCTAGTGAAAGCACTTGAGAGCTTTTGAGACCCATCAATAGAACTGACATACTGTCATTTCTGTCATATTTCCTGCCAAAACAAGTTGTAAAGCCAACCCAGAGTCAAAAGGTGGGTAAATAGACCATACTTATTGATGAGAGGAATTGCAAAGCCAGATTACAAAGAGCAAGAAATTGGGGCAATTTTTTTCATAAAATCTTTCATATTGTTATTTTTCTATAACATTTATTACTAGCTAAAGTTATAGATTTGTCTTTTAATTTGTTAATTATCTTTTTCCTCACATGAATTTAAGCTCCTTGAGGAGAGGAATGCTATTTGACTTTTTATTCTCTCTGTACACACAAGGTCTGAAACATTATTTACCAAGTGATTATTAAAATGTGTAATGATAAAATAGATGAATTAATACACTGTCTTCATATATCTCTCATCCTTCTCAATGTCTATTGTCTTGCAATTAATAAGTTAAAGTATACTGAGCATCAAAAAGGAAATTCTCTGCACAGTAGAGTCTTATTGGAAATAATGAAATATACTGTGGAAGAAATTCAAATATATGTGATTTTCTCATTACACTTTTAATCAGATCTTGATCATATTCCTTTCATTAAGTCTCTGAACAAAAGTTTTGTTTTTGTTTTTGTTTTTATTTCTCATGTAACTGCCACCTTTCAGAATTCAGGAAAGTTAGGAAAAAACTCTGATTAAAGGAGTCCTTAGGTCATGAACAGCAATGTGAAAGCTAGACATGGCAGCTAGAAAAGGGCTGAAGCTTCAAAAGCTCTGTCTGCCAGAGAGGCAGCAGTTCAGGATGAGCTGCAATGTGAGAAACTTAGACATGTTATTTCTTGTTCTGCCTCTATGTGGGAAAAGAGAAAGGGTGCTGCCATATTTGAGAGCCAATTGTGTGCAAAGTGCTTTCCAGGAGCTTTACAGAGTTCATTTCCCTCTTACAACAAAATATATTACTATGCCAATTTTGAAGATAAGGCACAAAGAGAAGTGATTTACCAAAGGTAATTTAGCTTAAAAGCAGGAGAAAAGGGATTTAACCCCAAGGCCACCTCTTTCACCATGTTCCAGGAACTAAGAGTTAAAAATAGAAATAGTAAACTAAACTATAAACTAATAACCAGAGAAAGATAATCTTTAGTGGAATTAACTAAAAAGGCTATATAAATGAAGGTAAACAGCTTGTTCTGAGATATGTAGAATCAAACGAGTTTAAAGAGTATAGATTTCTTAATCAACAAGATCAGATGACACATATGATTGGTAATGAAATGGATCCCAACTTCTGGTAATCTTAATAAGATCTTTAACGTAAAATTCCACTTTATAAGATAAGGTGCCCAAGAGAAATACTATTTGTAATAGCAATAATGAAAACGAGTAAAGAATATAAGAACTCAGATATGCCTGTCTAAAAGTAACTCAGGACAATATATAATGATGTTGTTTAAAATATTAGGCAAAGAGAGATAAAGATAATTATTTAACACATTGACAATAACCCACAGGGCTGACAATAAGACACAGTAGTAGCAACAATGCTCTACAGCTGTACTTCTCAAAATGCAATGTGCATGCAAATCACCTGAGGATCATGTTAAAATGCAGATTCTCATTCAGTACATTTGGCTTAGACGTTAAAATTCTACATTCCTAACAATTTTCATGGGAAACCAATGCCGCTGGTCCGAAAACCATACTTTAAGTATCATAGGTCTTCTTGTCAACAAAAGCATTTCAATATAACTATAGGGCACTTGCTAAATGAAAAGGAAATATTTATGGCTGAAAAACTCTCTCTCTTGCACTTACACAAACACACACATACACATACTATCACACACACTTTCTCACATGTATACCTACACACATGTATTCCATCAAAATATATATGATAAAATGTGCAGTAGGATTAGGAAAATAATTGAAACACTATTGCTAACCACCTAAATAATTAAATTTGGTAATTTAAACCAGAACAAGAACTGAACTATTAGGAAAATATACAAGTTAAACAGTTAACTTTCCTGATTGGTAAGTAGAATACATTATTTATTTATATGTTTCGATTATTCACAAGCACATGCCTTTGTTTCTGGAGTTTTTTCATTTGGGCAGTGGATTCCATTATATTTTGTTTTGGTCAGAGAACTCACACATTTTAATATCTGTTACACAAGTGGCTTCCTGACTGAGGACTTTTATATAAATAGTTTCAGGCTGGGTATGGGTTATATAGTTAATATCTACAGAGAATTCTACCTCCTTTACCAGCAGTATGCCTGGTCACCAGTATGGATTTAGCTTATAAATAAGTAGCTCTTGAGACAGATACCAAGTATTAGTCAAACAGGTCATGCCAAGGTAAGGAACACATATGGCTAACTTTCCTCAAAAAGAAAAAAATGTGGACATGATAGGCACTCAAAGCATAAAAAGCTGCTCTCCAATATATTTTCAGAAGACTGTCAGCAAATAGGACTGTCAACAAATTTCCTTGGGTAAATTAGATGGATTTCAAAAGAAAGAAAAAGTATGTTACCATGAGAATCCTTCTCAATCTCAACTCAGTGATTATGAGAATAAAGTAGAACTATGTCATAAAGAAAAATGTGTTCAAAGAATCCCAATGAAAGTTGTATTTTCGCTAAAGACATACATTTACTTTTATGTTATAAAGAGATACACGCCATGTAGGAAGTAGAATCAAGAATTTTGTAGCTAAAAATAACTTTTGAAGTTATCCAGGATAATCCATTACTTTTAGACTAATAAATTAAGTCCTAGAAAATTTGTTAAATATGCCTAATTATAAATAAGAATTCATAGTAAAGTCAGGTATTTATTTATTCATTCAAAAAAAAAAAACCTTCAGAACTTACTACATACAAGAAACTATGCATAAAAACTATGAATAAAAAACTTCTTATTTCAGAGATATTTTTGATTTATAATCACACAAAAATATGGACTTTGTAGATAGATTGTGTGGGTTGAAATCTTAGCTCTACTGTTTATCAGCACGGACTTTGGGAAAGTTCCTTACTCTCTCTCATTCTTGGTCTCTCTAATTCTTGGTCTATACAGTAAGAACAATAGTACATATACTTCATTATTACTGTGGAGTTAAATTAAATATCAATGAAAGTGCTTAGTACAGAGCCTGTGACAGAGTAGGTAAGTTATTAATCTAGTTCACTGTGTATTCTCATATACTTACCTTCAATGTTAAAAGTTTATCTAAGAAATAAAAATAACAAAACAACAATGGTGATGATGATGATGATGATAATGATAATATACTAATTTACATATATTGACCCATTACATGCAAAAGGAGAAGGAGTAAGGAGATTGAATGCAGACTCCTTTCTGGTGTTTTGGTGGCATCAATGATATACACAGTTCTGAAAATGTAGAGCATGTAAAGCAAAATATTTGAAGAGACTTAAGAATTATGAGATACAGTCAGAAAGGTCTTGCTAACATGCAAAGAAGGGGCAGTGCCTAGTACAAGAATGGAAGGGAAATTTCCTACATTTGTAAGAAATATTATGTTGTGAATGTAAAGCAAATACCAGTCCTTGAACTGACTTGGGTAGACCCTATAGTCCTGAGTAAAAATCATATTTACTAGTAGTTTGAACCTTAATAAATTAACTTTTTAAGCCTCAATTGCCATATCTATAAAATGAGAATAGTAAAAGTAAATAATTCTTTTAGATTTTTGATAACCTTAACAAATATATTTTAAAACACCTAGTACCATATCTAGCACAAAAAGAAGTATTTGACATATGACAATCAGTTTGCCCTGCCCTGCCCTGCCCTGCCCTGCCCTAAACAAGAGAAGAACATGGATTATTGAGAATGCTCCATTGAATTTATGATGGCTTTGGGAAGCTGGTTCAGGTGTTAAGGATCTGGCCATCTTGTTCTATGTAGACAATATTAAGACATCCTGACTGGGCCAGATGCCCCACCATTTCAGCTAGGCTGTGTATATAAAAAGGTGTGTATGATTTAACCAGCTAGAAAAATTTTTCCCCAACAAGAAAATGAGTTGTCCACATTGACTACTGGGATTCTTGCATAACGAATGCTTTTAGGGATAATTTTTATTCTCTTAAGTATCAGAGAAATCATCAAAAAATAAAAATAAAACCTACGGAAAGCCCAAAATGTTAAAGGAGGAAATCTCATGAAACATAATTGCAGCAAATTTAAAGAACAAAGTGGGCAATTATAAAGGTAGAGAATATACTGGAGTAGGAACCCTATAAATTCAGTGTCACTCTGAGATTTTCAAAAATGCAAGTATAGCCTTAAGTTTGTTACCTACTGAAGGGATGTTAACTAGCATATCCTATCAATGAGTGGAGGTTTTAAGCTACTTTTATAAGGGAACATTTAAAATAACTTTAGTTTGGATCAAAAGATAAAAATTAGATAACTATCAAGTTTAAAGAGCATCTAAGCAACAAAATTATGAATATAGGATTTCTAAGAATTTTTACATTTCCAAGTCATCTTAAAATCACTAATTTCCTCCCAAGTGATTATGAGTAAAAGCTTTGAACTTTAAAAAACTAAATAAATAAGTTAGAACAAAACCATGCTAATGCTGGGTTTAGAGACAGCAAGACAAGGAATGAAGTAATTTATTTCGATTTCCAAGATGTTAAGATATAGGTGAAAAATCAGAATTGGGAAATAGAGTGAAATCTTATTGATGAAATTGATGAAACAGTATTGGTAAAATTAGTGAAAGCACAAGATTCTTTGTTTGGTACATAGTATATTCTGTATTTCATGCTATAACTGAATTCTACTTCATAGGCTATTTGGAGAAACCATGTCTTTAGTTGCAATTTTCCAGGAGAAAAATGAAAGCAGATCGAATCACTAGCATCAGAATCAAGGAAACCGAGACCTTGATTTTAGAAGTATCTCTAAAGCTTAACTGCTTAACTGCAAGAGAATAGAGTAATATAATTTCTCTAAACCAGTGCATGATTCCTCATAAACATTAAAGAAGGAGAACTATGTATATACATACATACATACATACATACGTACATACATACATACATACATACATACACAAACATATTTTTCAACTGCAGACTTACTATAGTTCCACGGACCTAGTATAATGCTCAAAAAGGATTTCTTGTTTGAAAGAATAAGGATCACATTGGAAGAGTTGGGGCAAAATTTTGGATGGGGGTAAATAGAGATTTTACTAGGCTATGTAGAGTTTAAAAACAATGAGACCTTGGTGGCATGCATGATTTTATTTCACTTGGTTTTGCTTTGATAGGGTAGCTAGAGATGGACATTGGAAAATTCTCAAGAATGGACAGAGCTCTAGACTGAATCTCAGACTTAAGACTGAGATGTATACAGGAAGAGTATTGGAAATTAATTATATGTCTTGCATATGAATATAAATTCTACTTGAAGATTTAAGCCAAGTGTGCACTAATAATTATTAATGGGAATGTTTCTATATTGCTCCTTGTGAATTTATGATGGCATTATGCAGCTGGTTTGTGTTAAGAATTTGGACATTTCTTTATCTAGATCCACTACTAAATTTCCTGACAAGTCCAGATGTACATCTGTCTTATATTAGTATTAATCTTCACTGGGCTGTGTTCATGAGAAACTGTGTATGACTTAAAATACATAGTTGAAGCCACTTACATCTGAATCACTGGAAAATCTAGTAGTGTATAGCACTCTCTTGTAAAGGTAACCTTTATTAAAAGAGACACACTCATTTATCCTCCCAGGAGCTCAATATTAATTGATAGAAAGAACACTGCCATCAGAAATTTATTTCTGAAATATATGAAATGCTTAATAAAATTTAGAAAACCTGGGGATTTATGGAAGCATATGTTAATTGCTAATGTAAGGGGAGAAAAAATATTACATCATCTGGAAAAATGTCAAGCGTCAAAAATTATCTTTTATTTTAAAAATTGTCGATATTTTACAGTGGCAGGTTATATAAAACCAGGTGGAAGGGAGAAGGGATGATGGGAAAGCTATCTTTCTCTGTCCTTGGTGCTGAACAGTTAGGCGGGAAGATGAATGAGTGCCAGATGTCTACACACTTTTACTGGGCCACTTGAGACTTTAACAAAGTACCCAGTATTGTTATGTTTAAGTTTTGTGATACAATTCCTGTTGTCCCAAATCTTGATAAAATTGGATACTCACAAATATCTTCTGTAAGAGATCTAAGAGGAAAAGATGAGTTTCACTTTTGTGTTTTTAGAGAGAAGAGAAAGGAAATAACCACGAGATGAAAGATGCATTAATTGTTGAGATTTTAGCCACAACAAAAAACTCTAAGCAAGAGTAAACATGAGACTATAAGTTCCTCGAAATTCTGGAAATCTTTACAAGAGACTTTGCTTGACACTAAAATTGAGATAGATAATTTGAGAGAGTTTATATACATTACAAAAGATAAGATGATACTAGTGACAACTAGATATGCGCAGAATGAAATTTTGGCTCTCTTTTTACAAATAACTGGAGATATTTTTCTTAATATCACTTTTCCTAAATAGCTCTATTGGATCTTAGGCACAAAGTTCTTAAAAAATGATGAAGTTTTAATGTAATAATACCAGGTGGCTTCAATTTCATTTTATAAATATATAGCCTTTCTCAATTTAATTTAGAGAGAGAGAAGGGCTGGATAGTTGACCTTTACTTTCTATCAATTCTGATATAGCTAAATGAGAGAAATAGTTAATAGTGTAAATTAAATCATTCAACATGAAATAAACAGACATATGTTAAACTGCTATACCATGTCAGGCTATTTACTAATTCTAGGCATAAAGTGATAAACCCAACAAATAGGGGCCTTGCCTTCATGGAGCTTGACATTTAGTGAGGAAAAAAATAACTAAGTACATTCTTTTTTATTGTAAGAAAAAATACAGGGTGCATTTAGCATATATGATGGAGAAATCTAAAGTAAAATGAGGTGATGTATATTTTGGCTCAGAAATGCTGACATATGTAGGTGAAATTATGGTGCGGTGGATGTCATGTATTCCTGCACAGATTTTCCTTAAAGAATGAAGAACTTATTTTCCAAGCTGCTGGAAGTGCTGTCAGGAGTCTCATCTCAAGTCTCCATCATCTTTGGAAGTTACTTCACTCAAGTTCTCACCTTATTCTAGAAGAAGCCCACCCTAGTAAATTGTCAATTTAAGAGTGTAATGATGCAGCAGGTCACCCAGTATGGTGCAAATCTAAAGAACCATTTCTGCTCCAGACATTCCCTTGGTATTGGCTGAAGTCTTTTTTGGACTGCGTTACAACTCAATTTCTCCTACACAATCCTGTTTCCTTCTCTGCCTTTCCAGAGATATTAATCCTAAGAGATCTCTAGTCTGCTTTATTTAGATAAAATTTATTGTTAGAATATAGTAAACTTCAAAATATTTCAAACACAGGGACTAAAATATTTTATGATTGGAAGATAATAAGGATAGTATAATACATTAAGATAAAAGATCTTTGAGGGAAGATATTTTTGTCTCTCAGGTACTATCCTTAGTGGCTAATTAACACCTGAAGATTAAAAAAAAACATAAGAGAATAGAAGAGTACCTTAAAGAATTCAAGGGCTACAATGCAAAAAATTGCATTATGAAACTAGAACGATAAAATAAAAAAGCCACCAGTACTGTCTCTCATTCTCTTCTCATTATGTAGGTAGAAATTTTCCTCTGCTTTTCTGTTTCTCATGGTTGGATATTTTTACTTCAGACTCCATAGTATACAAGTAATTTTATACAAATTAATTAAGTAATTTTATCTCACCTTTGACTTTAAAGTTCTGGGAAACAATCTGATTCATCAACCTGTTTCCTAATTAGCTGTAGCCATAAGGAAAAGGTTACATGACACATCAAGGCTCTTGTCCCTCACATATGTAAATGAAAGGGCTTTGGAGTTCCTGGAAAACATGAATAATTGTGAGGTGGGTCAGTGTGAAAAGTAGACTACTTTTAGAACAGTTTTAAATTCACAGAAAAATTTAGAAGATAGTTTCAAAAGTTTTCATTTACCCCAAATCAATTTCCTTTATTTTTAACATCTCACATTAACGTGGTACATTTGTTATAATATTATATTAAATGCATAGTTTATTTATATTTCCTTAGTTTATATCTATTGCTCTTTTCGTGTTCCAGAGTCCCACATTATATTAAGTAGTCATATCTTTTTATGCTATACTTGAATGTAATATTTTCTCAGACTTATCTTGTTTTTGATGACTTTGACAGTTTTGAGGATTACTGGTGAGGTATTCTGTAGGATGTCCTTCTATTGGAATTTCTCTGTTTTTCTAATGATTAAACTAGGGTTATGCTTTTGGGGGGAAGAAGACCACAGGCTAAAGTGCAATTTTCATCTCATTCTATCATGGGTACATAGTATCAGCATAAGTTTTCACTTTTGAAGTTGACCCAATGACCTGACTGAGAATGTGTTTGTCAGATTTCTCCACTGTACAATTAACCCTGCCATACTCCCTCTTCAACATCTTATCTTTGTAAGGAAGTCACTGTATACATCTCACATTTATGGAGTGGGTTTTTTGTTGTTGTTGTTTCTCCTAGAGATCAGGGCATTATCTCTATAATTGTTTTGAATTTTTCAGCACAGGATATTTGCCTCATCTCAACAGGCTACTAATTTATTCAGTCATTTATTGATAGCAGTATGGATACATGAATATTTATTTTATGCAATCCAACACTACTTATTTATTTTGTTGCTCAAATTGTTCCAACTTTGCCTTCTGGAGCTATTTCAGTTGACTCCTGTTTTCCTGTGACATAGCCCCATCTATGTGGAATTTTTCATTTGTTTGCTTTAAGCAATTTCTTAATTTTTGAAATGCCAGGATATCCCAGGCATATCTTGTACATTTCCTGCCCCAGTCCTACTATCAACCACTTCTCCAAGAAAATCTAGTTCCTTTTATTGAAGAATGATAATGCAGTCAAGATATGGGTACTAGGTGTGTCTTCTCCACTGACAGTGTAAGGACACAAACACACACACATTTCTGTATGTAACCATTTGTATCTATATTAGATTAAACATGAGTTTTACAGATGTCTTGAATTCTAATCCATTACTACACAGATTATTTTAGCCTCTTCTCCTTGTTTATCTGCAAATCATCACTACAACTTGAGAAACCTGACTCCTATATCTGCCATCTTTTTTCTTAATTGTTCAGTTCCAGTATACACCTACAGCAATATCACAAATATTAACCTCTATCCTCATGGGAAATGACTTTATCAACTAGGATGCAGTGCTTACATGTAGTACATTCACCTTTATTCTTACTCATTTCTGGTTACTTAAGTCAGTACATTTCCCCCCATTCCATTCTGTGAGGTTGTTTCATACATTTGTAACACAATTAGATTTGATTATTGGTCTGTATTTCTTCCTCATATTTCCTGACCTCCTAAATGATTTGATTTTTAGAAAATATGCATATGTTAAAGTTCACTATTTGTGCTGTATAGTCATTTGTTTTTTGACTAATGCTTATTGTCTTGCAGTCACCATTAAAATATCATACAGAGTAGTTTTACTACCTCCAAATGGCCGCTGTATTTCACTTGCTCAATCTGCACTTTCTCCTCCATGAACTTTTGGCAACTACTGATCTTTTTATTGTCCCCTAGTTTTACCTTTTCTGTAATGTAATGCTTTGAAAGTGACACAAACCCAATTTCCAGCTCTGAAGTACAGAGTTGAAGAAATGCAAACAAACCTCATGAGAGAGCAATAGAAAAAGTGGCATATTTCTAAAAAGAAAAAAAGATAAAGAGCACACATTCTCAGAAAATATTAATAAAATTGGTCTCCAGAGTAGATGGTTACAAAGTCCCAACAGAAGAGTTTGAGGTGGTAGAAAATTGAGTTTGAGTGGAAATGTGTAGAATCATATGGGATGAATTACTGAGTTGTTTGATAACGGAGATAATTTGGCTTCTGGCAATGACTAAGATAAAGAGGTAAATGAGAATGGGTTTAGTCCAAGGAGTTTCTGTGTAGAAAGTGAGCCATAGACCTGCTATAGTTCAATAAATTTCCCTTAATGGCATAATGTATGGTGGGACCGTATATCGTATATCTCAAGATTGTAGGTCTTAAGAAGACAGCTCCTTGAGTTTGGGTATCATATAAAAACACTAACTGACAAGTAGTATATCTATACAGTTCCTAGTCAGCATTTTGATTTCTCAAGGAAGAAATATTGCATAGAGTTTTGCAGTTTAAGTTGTAAACTCAGACATATCTTGTTTCAAGTCATAATTGTTTTTTTTCTTTCTGTTTTTGTTACCAGCTATTTAGCCTTGAGCAATTTGCTTGAACATTCCAAATCTCAGTTTTCTCCTTTAGAAAATGAAGACATTAATAGTATATCTTTCATATGCAATTCTTGTGAAGAATTCATTAAAAGTAACACTTAGCAAAATGCCTGGCACATTTCAAGACAATAATAATACTAGGACTAGTATTGTTACTGTCTCTTTAAACTCAAAAGAGTGAATTCTGAATTCTCTTATCCATTTCAACCTTGTCATTCTAGACTTTAAAAATACATTGATGTTTTTTTCTATTAGGAAAGAATATTATGGAGAAAGTAATTTAGTCTCTCCATTGACCCCAGGAGGCCTGTGCTTAATATGAGTCCTTGTGCAACAGGAAAATTATTCATTCTGAATCTATCTCATATCATCTTTCCTAGTTTCCCTGACTGCATCTTCCTACTTCTTTGAAAACTGTATGAAGAATTATGGCACTTTCTTCATTATCATATGTTTTAGCTAAATGTAAAGTCAGTATAATCTCTATACCAGAAATTATGTAAGAATTTCAGAAATGAACATCCTCTACCAGTGACAATTATGAATCAGATATTTAGACAAAGAGAGATATACCTAATGAAACCAAAATATCTGCTGTTTTAAACTGACAGGTATTTAAAACAGTTAATTGGCCGCAAGTTTCTTTGGAGAAAAATCAGTGACTACACGACAACTTTTTATAGTTTAAAGTTGCCACTACTGCCTACGATTAATGTTATTTAAATGGTTACATCTCTCTAGCTTATGACTGACTTTATTTATTTGTATATAGAATATCATAATAAAACACTTTTAATTATAAGTTGCTTTTATTTGTTTTACAATTTGGATTCTATTTTAGGTCATTTGTTTAACTATCATTAATACTAATAAGGTTGTTTTGGTATGTCGGTTTCTTTCTTAATGTGTCCTATGCCTCTTCTCTCGCAAGTATAAAAAAACTTTTATTCTTTGTCTTTTATTTCATTTAAGAACCTCATAACACTCCGAGCACTGTGTCTATTATATATTAATTACTGCGTACTTGCTGAATATAAAACAATGCCTTATTTTAAGTTTTAAGGAGTGGATTTTCTAATACCATGATGCAGCGTGTATTTAAAAAAAGCAATTTTAGATCTGAAGTTACTACTGAGGACACTGATAGAAATAAGTTTAATATTCTAAAGCTATAAAAGTTTAGTTCTAGTTTAATTTTTCATTTCAATTTCAGATAATTATCTTTTTTACCATTCTATTAGAGGTTAATAGCCACTTAAATTCCACTTCCCTTTACGCTCACGAGTATACTGTTTTCTGTAAACTATTTAATGAATTAATTCAAGTAACTTAACCAGATATAAGCTTGGCAGGTAAGATAGCCTAGGATAGTATATGATCTAAGGGTGAAAATACCTTCATGTTTGGCTCCTTACCAGCTAAGTAATCTTAAGTAATTTACTAATTTATGTTAAGCCCAGATTTTGCCATTTTTTTTTTCTGTTTAATCTACCAGATAGGGTTTTGGATCATACTTCAAAGATTTCTTGTTAGAGGAAAAAATAAGTCAAATACGAGGTACAATGGCTGGTAAGAAATAGGTGCCCAATATACTGCAGTTACCCAGGAAAATTCAGCTATATTAATTATTGTGCATTGATCACTTGTAATCTTCTGGAATAGACTATATGAGGGAACGTGAGATGAGTAATTCAAATTTCCTAAGGAAGCTTATTATTTTGTAGAATATAGCACCACAAATATCAGATACCTAAAGACGAAGGTGATCTAAGAGAATAAAAACCCTGAACAGCAGTGGAGATTTGTGAATTTTTATTCCTGAGCAGTTACTCTATACCAGATTCTGTTGGAGGTTCTTGTAACATATTAGTTTTAATCTTTACATTAAGAATGAAACATAATTATTACTATTTCTATTATATAAGTAAGGAAACTGAGATTGAGGTGGGTAAGTCACTAAGAGGCAGTCTTCATTTTAAATTCAAATGCATCTAGTTCAGATCCACTACCCTGTTTTCCTGCACTTCATATCTATTGAGAGTTGTGGGTGAGGTTCATGAGAAATGTTGGTTCTACACAGGTGGACCATGTCAGTGCAAAGAAAGAGTAAAATAGTTGAGTATATAGTAACATTTTAAGTGTGAACCAGCCAAGATAGCACACACAAAGCTGTAAGATCAAGGGTAGCATCTCTCCTTGTTCACCACTGAAGTCCTAGAGAGATATATCTATGTCTATATGTCTGTCTATATATCTATATCTCTATCTCCATATCCATATTTATATCTATATCTGTACTCATACTTGTATCTACCTAATCTGTTTCTACATTTATGTATACTTTATGAACAATTCAATTAAAAAAGCTAATAGGTTATAAATGGTCACATAAATGGTCACATAAAACATACAGGAAACAGGAACATGTGTAGCTGGTATAGTTTTTACAAGATATTTACAAGATGTTAATTTTATAAGAGAAAATAATATGTTTTGTGTTTGTCAATGTTCATTTTTTTTATTCTTTCATGTTAGACATCCACACCCCATACATTTCATTTTACTCACAGTTTTTGTATATCCAAAGAATTTTAGTGATTATTTTGTAATGCTAAGTGATTTAGAGATGTTGAATAAGTCATTGGAATTTAAATTTAAATTAATAAAATAAATAGGTGACTACTTTCAAAAGTTGCATATTTATAAAAGTTATTTTAATTTTCTTCTTTTATTAAATGTATAAATAGAACTAATCTTATTAAAATCAATAAATTAAGTTTCTATATTTTATTTCTTGCTCTGAGTGATGTAAATAAGCCATTTTATATTTTTAGTCCCCACCATGCTGATCTATATAATGGCCTGTGTTGTCCATCTCATTCAATAATTATATGGGTCAATTTGGAGAGTGGATGAACATGTTTTTGAAAATGATAAAACACTACAAAAATTATAGATTCTTACTTTATTCTTTTTGTTTTGTTTGTTTTAAGTTTATTTTTTAACTTTTATTTGTCAATTACAGTTGACATTCAACATTATATTATTTTCAGTTGTAAACACAATGGTTAAATATTTATATAACAGGAAGTGATCCCCCCTCCAGAACAGGTCTAGTGCCCACCTGACACCGTACATAATTATTACAATATTATTGACTATCTACATTCCCTACGCTATAAATGCCAATTTTCTTAATTAAATTTATTGTGATAACATTGGTTAATAAAATTATATAGTTTTCAAGTATGCAATTCAATAATACATCATCTGCGTATTGCATGTACGTTGACACCTAAAGTCATACTTAATTCTTTTAAGTCCAATTTATAGTTTGTAAAGCTGCATTTATAGGTATGTAGTAGATCTAGGCAAGATGAACATTATGATTTCTGATAATCAAACATAACTGCTCCAGAACACAGTAAGATGAAAGAATGGTCAAGAGAGATCTGTCTTCTGAAGCACATCGTGTTTGATTTTAGATGTTGATTATGTCACTAAGTTCAAGCAAATCATTAAACATGTGTCCTAAGGCCAAATGAACAAAGAAAATAGTCACACAGTTCAGGAAGTAAGAATAGTAATTTCTGCTGCAGAACGTGCAAATGGTCACATAAAACATACAGGAAATAGGAACATGTGTAGCTGGTATAGTTTTTACAAGATATAAAATATTATAATTTCTTAAATTATTATCAATATTCTCTCTGGAAATAAGTCTCGGAGGCAATTTATATCTTGTAATATATATGCTTAGTGAAGTAGTCTATTATAGTGAGGAAAGTCCAAAAATTGCCCGTAATTCGATATAAGATTAATTTACTTAAAACTTTAATTCACTTAAAATTTGAGGACAGTGGCAAGAATCAACACAGATCTTTATGCTATTGGTTCGCATATTTGAAATTATGAATCAAGTTAATAGATTTTTTTTAAAAAAAAGAAATCTCTATCCTCCTACCTTGACAAAATTTCTTCACAATGAGACTAATTTAAAAATTATTTAAGTATACATGTTTTTTATTTGATTGAAAATAGGCAAAATCTGACTGAATAAATTGTTATTGCACATGTCTAGGTTCTCTTGATAAGCTAGTAATAGTTTGAGTAAAAATATAAAATATAATATAAAAAATAAAAATATAAAACATAATAAATTATTAAGTGTATTATATAAAATATAAAAACATACATAATAAATTATTAAGTATATTATATATTTATTCCATAGTATTTATTTTTCTTGGCTTTGTTTCAGCAAAATCATTAACAATGTTGCTATAATTAACGTTTTTCACATAATTTATGTTCTACTGATAGTAATGCTAAATTATACCTTTCTCGATCTTTTAAATTCTTAATTATTTTTTAAATAATCTCAATGTAGGTAAACTTACCAACTAGAACTTCTTAAGCAATAGACTTATAAATAACTAATAAATTTTATTATGTTTAAATGTTATGGATTGCATATAATAAACTGTCATCGTGGAAATATTATGATATATTTAAATTTATCATAGATATTGCTATCAGTAATATCTTGCAATTTTCACCACTTCTTAAACCATTGTTTAGAGATATTATTTAAAAGTTGTTTGTCTCTCAACATTTTAATGCTGATATGTTGTCATGAAAAATAAAAACAGGAGAAAGTTATTTCATATGCTTAAGTTTTTCTTTGATTCAGATCATACCATGATATATAATGTCAGTGGCGTCTCTGGCAATTAATTTCAGGATTATTTTATGAATCTTCAAAGTTATGCAAATATTTTTGTTTCAAAGCTCTGATTTTCGTATATTTAATTGGAATATTTTGTTGTTGTTGCATTTTTCACATGTAGTTTCTTTTGATTTGGAAAACCATTTTTTCCCTAAATATTTGCAAATCCCTTTAAAAATGATATATTCAAATTTATATCTATTTGGGTTTTTTTTTTTTGTTAAGCATTTCATAGCCTTTTTAATACCCAAAAAACAATTCTGTGGGTAGGTAAAATTCAAAATTAACTCTATATTTTTGTTGTTGCTCACAGTGTTTTACTCTTTATTTGGGGAATCTTCAATCATTTTGTTGCATTCTCGGGTACATCTTATATTTTCTCTAAATTTAATCTAATTTCTTTAAAGAAAACATTTAGTTAGCATTTCTATCATGTCGACTTTGAAATGTGTTCTATAAATATGTTCCATTTTTAGAGAGTTTCAGAAACTCTCATACATAAACTTTGAATTGTTCCAGAGGATGTCATCATTATTGACACAGTTGAGGTTCTGTCTCCAGTAAAAATTTCAAACTGTATGTCACTCATAACCAAAGAGTGCTTTTGGATTTTGACAAAAATTCTGTCTTATACACTCTTTTCATTACCAGTTATGTTATCACCAATATCATATGTTTGCCCCCAATGACCTTTTAAATTATTTAAAGGAGATCAAAATGTTTTTCTATTTAGTTTTAAAAATTAAATAATATTAAATATTTTTAATAGAGAATATTGCAATTCTAGTGTTTGATGTCTATGTAGTTACCAATGTGAAGAACATTGGTGTCACGCTTCTTAGATATTATGTCTAGATATAGTTACACACACACAAGGTTAAAAGTAACATGTAATTTAATATTGCACTATATTCTTCAGGCACCGTGCAAATATGATGCTAATTCTTGTGTGACTTTATAAGTTCGAACCCAAATAGAAGCAATGATGTGGGAGCTCAGTCATGTTGAAAAATATTACTTCACTTGAAATAACCTATTCAATTCATTTATCTATGCTGACAGGTTAATCAATTGGGTTTTGACCTAAAAAGCTCCTGCTAGTCAAATACTTACCACATTCGAAAGCATTTCTTTTGGGCATGAATAGTCTGATTTGTGAGACCCTCAAAAGTATAAGGCCTTTCCTGTTCAATATCTGTTTCAGTATCAACCATGTTTAAAACCCTAAATGAGATGGACCAATGAAAAATGTCATTTGTATGTATGAGGGGGAATCGTTCTGAAGAGCGACACTCTGAATTAAGACTCAGGCTGCATACAACCTCTTTTGCGGTCACACACACTTGGTTACAATATTCCAGCCAGACTAGTGCTCTATCTGATTTTTAATTCCAAGCTTTTTATTATCTTGCCAAGATGATAACATTAATGTAATAATGTCACAGAATAATGTCACACAATGACTCCATTTGGTCCTCACAGCAGTTCTGTAAGTCGACTAGAGTAACAATTAACATTCACCTTAAACGAAAGGGAAAATGAGACTTAGAAAATTAAGAAATTTGCCCAAGGTGACATGGCTTGAAAATAGCAAAACTGGAATTAAAATTGAGGACAATTAAAATTGAGGCATAACAAATATATTTACTGTATTATCTTGTATTCATGGTATAAAGAGTACTTGCAGCAACAGGAAAACTGTGTGTAAGGAGAAAAGGCAGGATATGAGGTTTTATGAGATAGGCTGGAAAAAGTAAAAATAAATTAATAAACATATTTTTAAAGTAAAAATAATTGTCACAGCTCTCAACTGGAATACTTTAGACTGCAAGACTAAATAGCCCCAGCAACTCTTTGTGTAAGTTAATATTTTTCTAAATTAACTAAAATGTTTGATACTGCGTGGTTTACTCATCATTCTCACAAATATGATTTTCAAAAACTCACTAATTTAGATGTAGCAAGGTCAAATAAGTATGCTGATGGAAGACTATGAGTCCATATCCCCTCAGGAGGCATGTAGTTAGTGTCTATCAAGTGTCATAGAAGTATTCTGATCTGGTAAAAGCACATGAGCCTTGGTTTTTAAATTGTAGCTTTCATGATTTTTACATAGAATTTTGGATAAAGTATTTAATCTCTTTAAGCCTCAGTTTACTCTTCTATAAAATGGGGATTACTAGGCCTACACTACATAAGGTCAGCGGTCAGGATAAAATGAGGTAAATTTTTTATCTTGGCCAGTTCTTACCTGTGATGCATGATTTTTAGATGTCTACCTTGCTTACCTTTAGTTTGTGTCTCTATATTATATCTTCCTCTAGTGTCCTTTAGGATGCAACTGAAGATGGATCAACAACGTTCACAGTATAAATCAACAAATAGATGACACAAATGATTTTTAAATTTTATTTTCAAACTTCCAAAAAAAAGCACTTATATATTTAAAGCAAGAAAAAATAGTCCTGCAAACAAAAAAGCCTAAAAATTGGGAGAAAGTCTGACTTTCATACTTTCTGCTAAGAAACAAGTGATATTCATATAGATCATCTTTCATAAGATTTAAGTTCATCAGAGATATAGAGTGATAGGTATCTTCAGCTTGGAGCATGTAAGCATAAGATGGAGAACATAGAATACATATATACATATATATATGTACGCATATATATCATATTAGTAGAGAACTACTCAAATATTTATGCACCCAGAGTATAAAGTCTTCAAAAAATATGACTCTCATAAGCATTCTTCCCTACTCTCACTTGTTTCATTTTTTATTTCTTACTATAATGATGTCTATCTTAATATTGTAATTTTTTTAAATGTTGAAAGACTATTTTTTTTTCTGATAATGTAACAAGCTAATGGATTTTGCAAGAAAGATAGGTATAAAATGTCAACAAGAGATAAATATTGTACTTATCTAAAGAGACTATCTCACCAGAGTTCTGATATACATCTGTTAATATCTCATTCTAAATATAAAGGACTGTTTCTTTTAGAAAATCAGCTGATGACATCACCTAGCAGTTTTGTGTTGCTATGCATAGATGCTAATATTTTCTATTACAACAGTAAAATGTACATCTATATTATAAATAAGGTATATCAAGCTCCGGGCAGGGTTAATCTAACTGGCACAATTTCCATTCATTAGAATATGAAATCCTTCTCTTCGAAGCAAATATAAATTAACTCAGTCATTCAGTAGACATATATTGGGTGCCTGTTCTATGCCCAGCATGGCAAATTAAAGGCAAACAATTTCTGTTAGTCTTTCAACTTGTTGTACCTGTTATACAGGTATTGTAATAAAGTACCTACATGATTAATCCTAGTACATGTTGCATGCATGATCCACCAATTTCTAAAAAAAAATGGAGCACAGCTGACCAGGATATTATGAAATAGATTTTCGTTTCTAAATATATCACCATTTTGTAAAGAACAGGGTGGTGGAAAAAAACACTCTCCTTATTTGGTCCTCTTTTTCTGGAATTCTTGAGGCTTCCTCATATTTCCAGTAGTCTGACACCTTGAAGAGGGCAGTAGTATGCCCTCAACTTCTTTTTCCTTTTCTCGTTCTACTGGCACAGTAATTATGGTGCTGGGGAAAACAGTATTCCCCTTCCCTCTCCAGAACTTACACTCCAGAGAATAGCTTAAGAATTGGATTTTTTTTTTTTTTTGCCATGAGATGATTTGGATTGAATTTGTGACTCATTGAAAGCAACTGTTAGTTGACCTCTATTACAATAGATCCCATTGTTTCTCTCCTCCTGCATCATCCCTGCTTGCTTCCAATCTACCTCAAGGCTATTATATTTTTGTTAATCTATGGAAGATGTTGGGGCTACTTTTAAAACTTCAATTTGAGAGGCATGAAATCTATATAAGCACAAAATACTATGAAGAAATATTTATTGAAGACTACTCCACAAGGTCAGAAAAATTTTCACAAACACACACACAAAGTGACTCTGAGCTTTCAGTCAACATGTATGTCAATAACAAGGTATTATATCTCAATAGGCATTGATTTTAAAACAGTGAGTTTTGACAGTGCTGTGTAGTTTTGGCCAAGATAGGCATAAAGAACTTTGAAGCTATCCTGTAAACTAACAAGTGAGCTTGCCATAGTTTTATGGATATGGGTAGAAAACAGCTCCTGAGTCAGAGATTAATAGCAACTTATTGCTCACAGCAATATCAATAGCAGAGGATAATCATTTTTGCACTATTTCCTGAAGCTATTTTCAACAGAACTGCATTAGAGCAAAGAACCCTGAGTTTAGGGCACCTGAATCTTTTATAATAGGTAGTGAGAATGTTGGTTCTTTGTTCTAAAAAAAAAAATCTTTATTATATCAGATAGTGAGCATGTATCCCCTTTTCTCTGGAGAGAAATACTAACTATATTTTTGTTACACAAACATATTTGGAAAGATAATCTGGAGCAAAGAGTAATAAGTACTTCACTTGCAAAATGTACAGAAATGCAAACAACCAAATGATATCATCAAATCTTAGAATATTAAACAACTTTAAAAGTGTTTTAACTATACCTAAAACAAGATTTTGACATTTATTAATCTTATCAGATTATCCTCTTGAACATTTTAGAAAAAAGATAACGTTATTTCATGAGGTAAGTTATTGCATTTTTTGCACAGTAAATATCCAAATCCACTTTGCAAAGATTCAGTCTTCTATCTATAACAATATTGTATTTTTCAAGCAGATATAGTATAATTTTGGATCATGTTAAACCTGTAGTCAACTATATTCTTAAGTGATTTTTTTTCCCTTAACGTTCACTGAAGTTAAACAACAGCTTCATTCTTTTTATATGAAATTTTTGTTTTGAAGCTATATACAGGATTAGATATTAATTCACAGTTCTTTGATTTTAAAATGTCAATTTGCTGATCACTAACTTTAGTCCTATGAAGAAAAAAATGTCTTTCATCATGGATTCATCAAGAGAATTGCTAGTTACTGCAATGAGAAAACTTCACCAAGAGTAAAAGGAAGCTTCACGTAGACCTTTCCATTTCATTTGATTATCAAAGAGAATTCTTGGCTACAAAAAAAAAGAAAAGTAAAGAAAGAGTTCCTTTTTTTTTGATATTGGGTATTACCTTACTTGATAAAAATGAACACTTGACTTGAAAAAAATCTGCTTTCTTTTAAAATCTGTAGGCAAATAATTGTATTTAGAATGTATTATGAGTATCAGCCATGTTCCATTTATACTTATGAATACTTTTTTCGTACAGAAAAAATATTATGTTCTTAACTAAAATGCCCATTGGACAAGGCAATCTTTGCTTAAATTAAAAAATAGTCAAAAAGAATATTTGTAACATTTCTACCAGATTTGCAGTGAAATTGTTTCATTTCACAAACTTTGGTTAGATGCCTTTCAGAATATTTCACGGCAAATAGTTCATTTCTTTTTTTTTTTTTTAAATCTGACTGATGACTTATAAATCATTATCAATTACTTGGAATTAGTTTTCCTCCTCTCTTTTGGTTAGCAATTTGAAAGAATAGTGAAAAGAAAGATAATTACTGGCTTTAATTTTGAAAATAGGTTTAGAATTTAAACATTTTTATTTTAATACTTATCTAGCATGATCATGATCATGATCATGATGGTGATGATTATTTGCTTTGAATCCACATTTAAAACACGAAATAAAATTGAATTCACATTATCTTCAGAAAGTCATGATACCAAGATATGTGGAAAGAAATACAATTCTTTAGTGCCTGTGATGGCTAATTGTATGTGTCATCTTGACTGGACCACATGATGGATGCCCAGATGGTCTGTCAAACATTTTCTGAGTGTTTCTGTGAGGGTATTTTTGAATGAGATTAACATTTGAATGAGTAGACTGAGTAAAGCATATTGCCCTCTCTAATGTGTGTGGGGCTCATCTAATCAGTTGAAGGCTTAAACAGAACAAAAAGGCTGACCCTTTGGTGAGAAAAGAAGAATTCCTCCTGCTTTATTGCCTTCAGCTGGGACATCATTTTTCCTGTCTTTATACTCTGTCTGAAACATCAGCTTTTCCTGGCTCTAGAGCCTGCCGGCCTTCAGACTGAAACTATACTCTTGGCTTTCCTGGGCCTCAGGCTTGCTGACTCACTCTGCAGATCTTAGGACTTGTCATTCACCCCTACTAAATAGGCCAATTCTTTATAATAAACCTCTTCTCTGGAAAAACCCTGACTAATACTGTGTCTTTTGTGAATTCTCAGTTAAAATGTTATTTATAAACATATTCTAGAATTTTATTTAAGGATCTATCTGGTCTTAATTCTTTTTTCCTTCTCATGAGTCCTTAAGTTATATGTAAGTAGATTATAATAGAATAGTACAATGCTACTGTCATATAATTAATATAGGATATAAATTAAAGCATTATAGTATCAATAGATTATAATAATTTCTATAAATCTCTAAAGCGCATTTAACTATTCCCCTCAAATTAGTTTTTTTTTTTCTTGCTGTGCACACAAACAGATAATATTTCCTGCCTTTCCTTGCAATTACATGTAGCCATGTGACGAGATCCGATCAAGGAATTGCGAATGGAAATAACATGTGCTACTTTCAAGCCTAGCTCATGCAAACTTGAGCTTCTCATTTTTTTCTTCCATTTTAGCTGACTAAGACAGAGCCAAACACTTAGGAAAATATGCGATGAAATGTCAGGCCCTCAATCAGATGAAGTTCCTAAATGGATACATGGAGCAGAACCATCCACACTACCCTCTAACCTCCACTCCTGCTGATCAGGAATATCTAACTGGGAATCCTACACGAGTGCAGAATAAACTTCAGATGTGTTTGAACGATAGTATATTTGGGATTTGTTGTTTTTGTTTTGTTGCCACAGCATAGCCTACCAGAGATAGTATCTTGATTAAGAGTAGATTAAAATTGGCTTGTATGACAGAAGAACTGGTGGAATTTATCATGCAATGTTATTTTGCAAGGTTTAACATATTTAGATTTCAATATAGACTATAAAATAAGAAGAAAAATAGTTATTTTTTATTTTACATCATAAATATTTTCTGTTTAATATGCATAAGATTTTGTGCTAAATACCATATCGGGCATCTAATACAAAAAAACAATTACTATCCTCAAGATACTGCTCTCAAGAATAAAAGCACAGTTCATATGTGTTTCATTTGTATATTTCAAGAACTGTTGCCTATGGGAGCTAAATTATTATTATTACTTTTGAACCACTGAGGAAAGTCTTGTAGGCAGGAATCAATAGAAAACCAATAATAACTGATGTGGTTGTTCAGAGAGAGTGGGCAGTGAAAAAGTTGCAAAGATGAGATAAGACTTGGATGATTATGTTAGATAGATAGGTGATGAAAGATAGATGATAGATTAGATAGATAGATAGACAGACAGACAGACATAGCAAATGTCCATACAATTAGCCAGATATGGAAAAATACCAGCTTGGATACTAAGAGAGAAACAGAAATAAGAGTGAACATAATAAGGCAGTGTAAACACCTTCCCGATCAGACTTGTGGGTTCACATAGATGAGTCACCAGAGACTGGGATCGAACGGACACTTAGTGCTAGTCAGATGCTAGTGGATTGCTTATGCAGTTTGCTAAGGATTTTAGCATTTATTCTGTAGGTAATAAAGAAGCTATTAAGATAAGCCAAGCATATAAAAAACTTGAGACAATTATTCCAAATGCCTATTTTGAATTAAAAGTTTAGGGAAATAAACAAGATTTTCTTTCTTGAATCTTCTGAATTTTCAGTGGCTATTTTTTGTTGCTGTTAAATCACTATCAAAGAGTATTCTATAGACAAGCCTTGAAAGTCAGTAGAATAGAAATCTCAGAATCAAGTGTTTAAGTGCTTTCATAAAGTAGAAGAGGGCCCTAATCATTTCCAAACTCCTACTGACTGTTTCTTTTTATGTTTTCAGAACAAGTGCAAAACAATTTTACTCTAAAAAAATAGGTGTTAAGAAGAACATAATGTTTCTTTTAATCTGTCAGATGCATCCTTTTGTTTAGATGATTGCTCCCAGACTGTCCAGCAGAAATCTCTTCTCAACAGTAGGAAATTGACAAGAGCTTGGTTGTGGCTTTCCACCTCCCTACATTTCACCTGAGTGAATTCATCCATCAGACTGTGTAATTTCCTTCAAAAACTACCAGCTTCACTATCCTATAATAATTAGTACCACAACCTCTATAATATTAACCACAAATCAATGATGATGATGATGATGATGATGATGATGATAGCTGGTTAGTTTTTTTTCCCCAAATATTTTCAAGCAAATATTATTATGCAAAAATGCATTTTGACTTGAATTCTGAGAGCGAAAAATAGCATGAAAAGTAGAGAGAAATACTGCTGGGATGCCAACTGAAATCATTTTGAATTTATGTACAATGGATGTTATTACTGTGGTAGAGGATTTAGACCTCTGAAAAGTTGAGGCAAGAGAATAATGTCTGAGGTTTCTGTTTATAGTAAAAAATGCTACTCTCTCTCCCCGCCCCCAAATCTCTCATGAAAAGAATTAAAGTACTACAAAAATATTCTTACTTTCAAATTGAGTTATGAGAACAGACTCAAAAATGACTTTGTCATTGTATGAAGCACAAGTGAACTTACAAGTGTGATGTTTCAGGCAGGTTTCAAAGTTCAACCTCGAGCCCACTTATGGAGTGAGCAGGACTTTAAAAAGTACTCACAATTTTTGTGGACAAGAATTTTGTGCCACTGTCAAAAGAAAGAAAATATCAAGTAGGCTCTGCTTCAAAAACATGTGTAACAGTCTCTATTGATGTGAAACCTCTTGGGGGGCTTTCGACTGTGTTATACTTGCCATTCTTAAGAGAAAGTTTGCACAACAGCCACGTAAATATGGCCCATTAAGATCGGCATAGGCAAAGTACTTAATGTCACTTAACAAAATTCCAGGCTGTTAGGCTTGTATAAGATTGAGAAGTTCAGACTACGTGCAGATTCAGACAGGTTGTAGCAAATAGTAGCCGAGATTCAATAGATGGCGCTCTTTCCCCTCCTTTGAGCTCATTCCTTAGGATGGCTCACATTTCCAGGTTTCCAGACCACATGCTGGATCCTCTTCCCCTACCTCTTCAGCTGTTATCTCTAATCACTCACTTATATTTAACTCGGTGATTCAGCCACAGAAAACTAACAACTTATGAAATGCCTTAATATGACATTCTTTCTTAGGTCTTTTTTCATTTAAAAAATGTGTTCTTTCAGGCTGGGAAATGCCCTCCTTTATCTGTCTAACCATTTTCTCATCACTTTGAGCACCATCTCTAGTGCTGAGCCTTCTCTACTCCCCCACATCACCAGTGCTTTTCCTCACTTCTCTCATAATGTCATGCAAATACCAGAGCTCTCACCTGTGACTGTTATACATACTATTAATTGTGTCTTTCTCTTTTATGGGGTAATGGGCTCCATAAGGAGGGACCATTGTATTCCTAGGATCTGCTACATCATATTCACTTTATAAATCTTTGCTGAATGAATGAATGAATCTAAGCATCAATATCTTTTCCAACCTCGTTTTATATATTAATCACACCTTATGAGAAATCAGATCTTGATGCTTTATCTACATGTCCAGTCCCCAGCTCTGTTATGCTTCTTCGTTTGTTACTTTTAACGTCTATTTCAACTCTCCCCTTAATTTTGTTTTGTGGGTTTTTTTTCATTTGCTTGTTTGTTCTTTTGCTGCCACTCTAATTCATAATTCTTGGTGAGTCTGATTATGAACTTTGTTTTTTAATCATTCTCTTAGATTAATTTTTACTCTTAAGGTTGAAACAGAAATGATAATGAATATTTAGATATGATATTAAGTTTTATAGGCTATGAGGCTTAATTTTTAGAATTAAACACCTGAGTTTGAATTCTGGCTCCATTCATTCCTTAGTTATATAACTTGAACATGCTTTATTCAATTCAATTCAATTCAAATCAAGCCGATTCATTTCAACAAACATTTATTGAATCAATATTACGAGCAAAACTCTGCTCAACAAGTGGGGTAAGCCTTGACTAAGACAGACTCAGGCTTTGCCTTATTTCCAGTATCTGTCTTTCAGGAAACATTCTTTAACCTTACACTTTAGGGAAGTTAAAAGAATGGGGACCACAAAACTTATCCTACTGGAAAAAATAAATAAGATGATGTACATGAAATCTCCAAGTGTAGTGCATGGTAAACTCAACGTGTTTAATGAATGACAACTTCTTTCTCTGATTTCAACTTAATAGAAGGTAGCAGAATAATCCTATCAGAGTTGTATCAGACTACTCTTGATTCCTTGGTAGTGCTTTAAAATACATATATACATAAATCAACTGCAATTTAAGTGAAAGTACTTGGGGCAAGTGCTCTAGAGAATGATTTCAAAATCTAATGTTATTATTTAATTTCTGGTAACTTTAGATAGCTTAGCTGTCCTCTCTGTTATTCAAGTCTTTTACACTAACATTTGCCTATAAGTCAGATAATCGGTTACGAGCAATGGTGTTTAAGTGAGAGACTTGAGCAGATTGCATGATTCTGACATGGACTCCTGAATGACTTTGGTCAAATACTTTCTATCTTTGTAAAATAGGAATAAAAATACCTAATAGTGTAAAAAATATGCATAGTATATGCATAGTGTTTTCACATAGTGCTTAAGAATATGATGTGCTCTTATTATTGCTACTCTTATTCAGTACTGTCTTCATAGGAATAAACATGAATTCAATTTGAAAAAACTAAAGTAAAAAACTATAAGAGGTGAACCTCAAGCCTGAGAGCATGAGGAGCCCCTCATGCAAAGCTGTTGAAAATTTATATACAGGAAGTAAAGAAGCATTTATTCAAGAAAATCTACTAAACCTATATAAGGACTGTGAGATTCTGTGATATTTGAACCAAGACTCACAGTTTCCCTTCTCTCTCCCAGCTTAATGAGGCAAAAACTCTAATATAGACTGGTACAGTCAAGAACAACTAATTCCCTCTCCCAGTGGGAGAATGGTCCTACTAAGAAAGGCAGGACATCAACCTTTCTCTAGCTACATTTCTCTGAGGCTAAGTTCCAGAGGTGATTCCTTCTTCTGCAGGCCCCTATTCATAGGCTGGAGGCTGTTCTTCTGGTGCAGCACTAATGAGAATACTAGGGCTTCAACTACTCTTGACTAATGGGGCAGGGACAAGCTAAGAAAATCTGGCCTCACCTCTTCATTGAGCATTCAGTTTCTAAGGCAGAATGTCACTCAGAGAGAAGCACACCATCGTCTGTCCAGCCCATCGCACAACCACAAATGTGGCTCAGAGATTTTGCTTAGGAGAAGGCTGTAAAACAGAGAGCTCCAAATTCCTCCCCAAAGGAACCGAATTCATTTGCAGCCAAATGTAGAGACGAATCTAAGGTCTTTCTATAGAAAGTAAATGTAGTAAAAGGCAACTGAGAGAAGATTGATGAATTCATTGCAGATATGGTTTAAATTGTAGGTTGGCTAGTTTGCCAGATGGAAATGTGAGAAGAGACATCTAGGAAGAAGCCTCCTGGGATCAGAACAAATATCAAACAATGACTGTAAAAAAGGGTTCAAGTTTGATTGGATTAGTCTGTGAAGCAATTAGTGCCCCCAGAGTATTGTAGAAAACAATAGAGTAACAATTAGTAGACAACTGGGTTTTTCCAAACCTCTGTATTCCCTGGGCAACTGTGAGCCTACAAAAGGACCTGGCTGATAAAAGCAACCTCAGTGGCTTCGCACTGTGTTGGCAGAGCTGGGCGGAGGGCTGACTGCACTGGAATAATCCATCAAGTGTCTAACATTGAATACACAAATACCATTAACAAGCACTTGGAGGTGGGAGATGAATGAGAGTCTCTAAAATATATTTTCTAAAAAGATCCAGATCCCAATCATCAAATGGTTCAAAGGAGAAATAAAAAGAGAAATTAGAAAATAGTTTGAAATAAATAGAAATGAAAACGTGACATACCAAACTTATGGAATTTAGCTACATCAGTGCTTAGAAGTTTTTAGCTAAATGCCTATATTAATAAAGAGGAAAGCTCTCCACCTTAATAAAAAAAAGAAGGGCAAACTAAACAAGAGTCAAAAGGGAGGAAATAATAAAAATTAGAGCAAGAAATTAATGAAACTTGAAAGTTCAATAGAACTGAGAGCACGTTAGCGAGAGTGAGTAAAATAAAAAAAAAATTTAAAAAAGTGAGAGACAACTCAGATTACTGGAATCAGGAATGAAAGAGGGAACTGCTATTAACTTTATACAAATAAAATGGATTAAATACATATTATGAAAAATTGTATGCCAACAAATTAGTCAATTTATATGACACGAGTTCTTAGAAAATACAAACTACTGAAACTTATGCAAGAAGAACTAAACAATCCGAATACAATTATAACAAGTAGAGAGACCAAATTACTAATTGAAAACGAAAAAGTAAAGCCAGAAAGTAAAGGCTTAGATAGCTTCCCAGGTGAAATTTACCAAACATTTAACAAAATAATTGTCAGTTTTTCTCAAATAGAACAAGAGTGAACACAATCCGATTCGTTTTATGAGGTCAATGTTACTCTGATAAAAATCCAAATAAAAACATCACAAGAAAAGTACAGACTAATGCTTTTTACAAATATGGACACAAAAATCCTAAACAAAATACTCATAAATTGAATCCAGCAATATATGAAAAAATTATATACTATAACCAAGTAGGATATCCCAAGAGTGCAAGGTTTGTCTAATAAAGAAAAATCAACTAAGTGTAAGATAATTTATCAATGAAACACACACACACACACACACACAGACACACAATACACACATATGCTTATATAAATAGAGGCAGAAAAAAACTTTTTAAAAAATCAACACCATTTATTAATAAAAAAAAATACTCAACGAAATATGTATAGAAGGGAACTTCAATTTGATAAAGGGCATCTATGAATAACTGACAGCTAAGTGCCTACGTAATGGTGAGAGACTGGATGATGTCTCTCTGAGATCAGGAGAAAGATAAGAACATTCACTCTCGCCAGTTTTATTTCTCATTGTACTAGTCTTTATGTAGGGCAATTCAGCAAGGAAAAAATAAATAAATAAAAGGAATCCAGATTAGAAATAATGTGACTCTATTTGGATATAGGACTTTAAAGAGGTGATTAAGCAAAACTGTGGTCTTAGGGTGGAGTCTAGTCCAATCTTCTGTCCTTAGAAGAAAATTTGGACACATAGACACTGGAGATTCATCTAAAATTATCATCATGACATAAACCAGAAATCTCCCCAACCCTCAGCTTAAAAACTTAGATAATCTTGTTGAAATCAAGTTGAGAAGCAGACAGTTTTTTTTGTAAAATAATCCTCTCTCCTTCTCTCCCTCTCTCTCTCCCTCGTTATCTAATATGATTAGCGAACCTGGCTTTGAATAGGATATTGTGCAAAGCGAATTCAGCTGCTGCTCAGAATTGATTTTATCTTTTTCTTTCAGGTGGAGCACAGTTCTTTTTGGAAATGGTTGCTTTTATTTTGTTCTTCCTTTATTATGATTGCTGTTTGACCTTGTTTCTTTTTTTAAAGTAAGAGTATAGCTGGCCAAAGCCTTAGAACTAAGCACCCTCTTGCTTCTTCCTTTGCTGTGCTCACTCTGTGTTTGCTGCAGTGGCACTTCTTACAAAGGAAAGAGCAATGAGAAACAGATGCAGTGCCATCCTGTGCCTCCCATGCTTAAATGGCTGTTTTATATTCCTTTGAAAACAAATATCACTTTATACATCATTTCTCAGTAGTGCAGATGCATCCTTACTTTTTTCTCATTTTTCTATTCAGTCAATGTCTTGTTTGGACCTAAACCTTAAAAGGTGATATTTAGATAGTTGAACTCATGTATTTACTTCTTTGAATAACTTCAGAAAAATGTTTCTTACCCTTTCTGATGATCTGAAGCTCTTGAGAACATGGGCAAATTAAACAGATGCATGGTATAATAATTTCTGAACTACCTTCAAATAACAAAAATGTCTCTCATGAATTCAGCAATGATTTGATGATTTTATACTGTGTTCATTACATTTACAAACAAATTAAAACATATGTAACATATATGTAACACATAATCTCTAGCCTATTTACAGATGTGTTTAGTGCTCATGTGAATTCACAGTAGCCTCAAAACAATTCTGTACTCTTACATCCATAGCTTGAGAATCACTGCTCTGAGCCATTTGATAATAGGGCATAGCTAAGATGAATTCAGTACTTCCTAATGAGTATATTCTCCTGTATTCTTTTGGATTTACATAGCTATACAGTCTATGCTATGCAGAGTTCTTATTTGCTTGGAGTACAGAAAGTCTGTGAAATTTGGACTGACTCATTCTGTTAATCCTGTGGTCCATTTATACTGCACTGAGATTCATAGTTGTTACTGTCGGTTCCCCATGATGCCAAGTCCCATAGTCCCATACAGGTAGGGTTTTCAGATTTAGCTGATAAAGAGAGAGTATTTGGTTAAATTTGAATTTCATGATAACAAATATATATGTGTGTGTGTGTGTGTGTGTGTGTGTGTACATATATATATATATATATATATATATATATATATATATATATATATATATATATATATTTAGTATAGCTATGTGTCACGCAATATTTAGGATACACTTACCTATATCAGACAAGATTCCTTCCTAGAATTGGCAATAGGGTTGCTGAGAACTTGGGAGCATAAGTCACAGTCGTTTGAAAAAGGGGACATTCAAATACCTAATAGTTCAGTTCCCGAAACACCAGTCCGAATTTCGCAGACCTCGTTTGGCACCTTCTTATAAATATATAATCTCAGGCCCCACCCAACCTAGTCCTACTAAATCTAAAGTTTCATTTGAAAAGATTCCCAAGGTGATAGGTATGACATTAATGCTAAGGAAAACTTAGATTAGATGTCTTATGTCTCAGCATCTCAGTTTTTGTTTATCGTTCTCTTATTATAGTATCTTAATAGTATCTCCTTACTATTCAATCATGCCTCTATTCTTCTGTTCAGATTCCAAAGTAATATGATTAGTTTATCTAATCGCTATAACTTCATTGTAAGGTCTTCTGTATCAGGCCTTGCCATGAATCATTTTTAGGTTTGTAGGAACAACCCCGAGTCCAGAGTACATTGGTGCTCCAAAGAGTGAGCACTCATTTAAAACAATAAAATATCAAAAAGATGTATGTTTGTCTTAATAGACAACTGCTTGGAAGGTTTTAGCTGGACATGAGTTTCAGTACAGCTGGTACTATAATTACTTATCTAACATAGTATTACAGTGGAAATTTATTTTTTTTTCTTCCCAGAAAATCTCCCAACTCTGTAGAGTACTTTCTTGAACAGTAAAGTAGGTCAAAAGAATGATTATGTCCCAGTTTGGTCCAATCAGAGTAATTCTTCAAGATTCTAAAATTGATTATGGAAGAGAGATGTGCCTCTCAAGTCTCAAAATTGAAGTTGAATCTAAAATACATTTGCTATAGATGAAACTGGAGCTAATACACGTAAGGACACAATGATAATGAAAGGGTAGAGGGAAAGAGAACGTATCCTGATAGAAATTAAAATTTCAGTTCCAGTTCCTGAAGTCTGAAGAACTGTCGTGGCATATCCCCACCTTCTTTTCTTTGAAAAACCAAGTATACAGTAAACATAATTTATTGCTATGATTTTTTTATTGAGAGAAAATGTATAAAATGTGAAGTAGAAAGATCCTAATCTTAAAATTTGGTGAATTTTGACAAATGTAATTAAAATTTCATCACCTAATAGACTGGTGCCTATTCCAGTCATTTTCAATTCCCATAATTTCCCCTTTCTAAAATAGATTAATTTTGCTCATTCTTAAATTTTGTATGGATAGAGGCATACATTAATGTAAGTTTATGTCTATATTTTACTCAACAACATATTTGTTATTTTTATTAAAAAATTTTTAAGCATTTTATTTTATTTTATTATTAGTTTCATGTATACAGTACATTGGTTAGACATTTATGTAGTTTGCAGTTTACATTGCAGTGGAATGTAGATTTTAAATGTGATGTTTACATTTTTGATAAACAAATACCTATATAATCATTAACTTTAAGAAATTCAATACTTTTATTACTCCTGGAAAGCTCCATTGTGCCCACTCTTAGTCAAGTTTTACATCATCATAAGTCATAGGTAACCACTATTTAGCTATTACCATAGATTATGCTGCCTGTTCTTGAATTTCAGGTTGAATGAAATAATATAGTATGAACTCCTTTGTGTCTGACTTTTTTTTTTACTTAACGTATTTAATAAATTTATGTTATTTTATGTATCTGTAATTAATTATTTTTACAAGCGAGTTGTATTGTGATTATAAATACCACAAATTATTTATACATTTTCCTCTTAATGGGCATTTGTTGTTGTTATTGCTCTCCCACTGTCCTTTGGCTTGTATGAATCAAGCCACTGTTTACTGCGAATATTTTTATATAGGTATTTTTGAGTCTATTTGTGTGTGTGTGAGGCGGAGGGGAGGAAAGAGGGGGAGAGAGAGAAAGAGAGAGAGAGAGAGAGAGAGAGGCTGGGGAGGGCGGGGAATGTATATATTTATTTTTCGTGGTTAACTACTCAGGAAAAAAATTATTGGGTTTTTGATTGGATAGATGCATATTTAACTTTATAAAGGTATTAGTTATCTATTGCTGTGTAATCAGTTGCCAATAACTTAAACAATAAAATTTTAATCTCTAATAATTTATGTGAGCAGGGAATCTAGTCATGACTTAGCTGGATCCCTTGACATAATATTTCTATTCTGACAAGTCTGAAATCAAGGGGTCAGCTGGGGCTTCAGTTATCTCAAGACTAGAGATAAGAAGGATCCCCGTAACAGCTCACCCACATGGCTAATGGCAGCCCTTTGTTTTTGCTGGCTGTAGATTGTGAACATTAGTTCCTTGACACAGGCATCTCTCCATAGCTTGCTTCCCTCAGAGTGAGAACTCTAAGAGAAAGAAAGGTAAAGGTGGCGAGCAGACAGAACTCAGTATCTTTGTAACCTAATCTCGGAAGTAACATCTCATCCTTTTTGCTGTATTCTATTCTTTAGAAGCAGGCCACTAGATCCACTGCACAAGCAAGGTGAGGGATTACATAAGGGCATGAATTCAGGAAGTTAAAATCATTGGAAATTTTCTTAGAGGCTGCCAATCACCATAAGGCACTGCTCGATTGCTTTTCAAAATATCTGAATTATTTTATACTCTTATTTGCAAGTTGCTCCACATATTTGCTATTACACATCTTTACTAATATTTAGTATCTTCTTTTTTAATTTTAGCTATTCATTCAGTAGTTTCCATTTTCATTTTTTAGTGAGCAATGATTTTGAGCACCTTTTTCTGTGCTTAGTGGCAACTTATATTTCTTGTTTTGGGAAATGTTTTAAATTATTTTGGCTCATTTAAAAAAATAGTGTTATTCATTTTTATATATTGATTTCTAAGAGTATTAGAGTATTTACATATTCTGTCATTTTTTTTTTTTTAACACCTACAGCACCTGATATTCGTAGGTTACATATTCTGGATATAAGTTCTTTGTCAGAAATATATATCATAATTCATTTCTCCCAGGCTATGCCTTGTCTTTTCATATTCCTAATGGTTTTCTTAGATGAATAAAAGTTTTATTTTGATGAAACATTTTTTTAATATTTTTCTTTTATTATTAGATTAGTGATTTTTATATTCTAAAAATTATTTGCCTAACCAAGTTTTCAAGGTCTTTATTTTATTCTAGAAGCTTGGCAGTTTTAGTTTTATGCATATATCTCTGCTTCAAATACATTTTCTGTATATGAGATAATGGGTCAAAATTTATTTCATAAATAAATTTATCTAGTTAATTCAGCAACCACTGTTGAAAAAGACCTTTCTTTTTCCTTTGTACCTTTTTCAAAAGTTTTTAATCTTTATACGTGTGGTTTTATTTCCAGATTCTCTATTCTGTTACACTGATCTATATGTCTATACTTATGTCAGTACCACACTGCCTTAGTTACTGAAATTTGACATTAGGTAAGTAGCATAAATCTTCAGTTTTGACTTCTCTTTAAAAATTGTATTGACTATTTAAAATCTTTTGATATTTTTAATACAAATTTTAGAATCAACATGATAATTTCTACCAAAAAATCTTGAGATATTGATTCTATTCATCAATTTGGCAATGATTACTATCTAGAAAATATCAAAAATTTCAATCCATAAGTATAGTGTGTTTCTTCATTTCCTTAGAGTGTCTTTTTTATCAGCAATGTTTCATAGTTTCCAGTGTATAGGTCTTACACGACTAAAAAAATTTATTTCTAAAATTTTATGAATTTTGATACTGTACATCATTTTTAGAAATTTTATTTTTAAATAGTTTATCAATAGCACATAAGTACACAACAGATTTTTGTATATTGACTGTATGCTGATATTTTGCTGTATTTATTTGTTGGTTCTAATGATTCTTTGGTAATTATAATTCTTTTACCTACACAATTATGTTAACTAAAAATAAGACAATTTTACTTCTTCCTTTCCATACTTTATAGTTATTCCTTGCCTTATTGAACTGGCTAGGACACACTTACTCTATAATGTTAAATAGAAGTGATTAGAGCTGACACGCTTGCTTTGTTCCAAATCTTAACAGGAAATTGTTTACTATTTCAATGTTAAGGATAGTGTGAACTGTAGATGTTTTTGTAGATGCCCTTTATGAAATTAAGGGAATTCCCATTTTAGTTTGTCAAGGCTTTTTATCATTCATATTGAATTTTTGTCAAATGCTTTTCCTGTATCTGTTGACGTGATTATGTAGATTGTTTTCTTTTATTCTGTTAATGTGGTTAATTTCCTTGATTGCTTTTCAAATGTTAAACAGACATCACATTTTTGAGATAAATCCTGCTCGTTTGTTATGTATTGTTTTTTATTATTATCTGTTTGCACATTGGACGATTTAACTTGCTAATATTTTATTATGAATTTTTGTGTGTTCGTTTCTGGACGATATTGGTTTATAATGTTCTTTCCTTGTAAGATTTCCTTGTAAGATTCACTTTTAAAATTTCATTACCAGAATTATTCTGTCCTAATCAAATGAGTTGAAAGGGTTCCCTCCTTTTTATTTTCTGAAAAAGTTTGCCTAAGACTGGTATTATTTATTCCATAGATGTGTGATAGAATTCAGTAATGGAATCATGTGGACCTATAATTTACAGAGTGTTTTAGATTATAAATTTAATTTCTTCAACGAATAGAGGATACTTAGCTTTTATGTGTTTTCTTATTCAATTTTTAGTAAATTTTGTTTTCAAAAATTTCACTGATTTTATATAACCTGAATTTATTGACATAATAATTTTATATTTTTTGTTATTATCTTTGTAATACCTGTAAGATTTCTGGGGATATATTGTGTTTTTAATCATTATTTTTTAGAGTAGAGTTCTTGCCCTAAAAAACTTACCCTAAGTTCAAATACTGTCCTTATTGGCTGCTAACTGAATGCTTTAGACATAACATTGAGGCTCAGCATCCTCGTGTTATATAAGATAATAATATCTAGATATCAGGGCAATTGAAGTTATTTAGAAAGGTGTATATAAAGCTATACTGTAATAGCCTATTTATCTTTATAAACCTCTATTGGATTTTATGCTCAGTGGTGGACAGATTCTAAATTGGCCCTCAATTTTTTATGACTTCTGGTATTTTCACCTTACATAATCCTCTCCATTAAAATGTAGGTAAGACTCATGACTTGCTTCTATCCAATAGAATCTGGCAAAGGTGATGACTGTCATTTATGTGATTAGGCCCTATTTAATTATGACTTTTGTCTTGCCAGCAATATCTCTTTCTCATGGGATTTGATGAAATTAGCTGCTATATTGTGAGTTTTTTTATGGAGAGACCAATGCGGCAATGATCTGTGAGTGGACACTGCCAATAGCCAACAAGAAACAAAAGCCCTTAGTCCTACAGCCTATAAGGAAATGAATTCTATTGATAGCCATGTCACCTTGGAAGTGCATCCTTTGCCACTAAAGCTTTGAGGCATCGGCTTTCAGATGGGCCCCTGATGCAGAGCACCAAATAAGGCCATATCCAGGCTCTTTACCCACACCACCTGGGATAACAAATGTGTGTTATTTTAAGGAGCTGAGTTTCTGGAACTATTGTGACATAAAAATAGTTAAGTGATATATACTTTAAGAAACCAAAGATCGTGATGTATTGCTCATTGTTATATCTATTATATTTACCCCGATTTCTAGATAAATGTTGATTCTCAATATTTATTGAATAAATAAAAGAAATAGGTACATACTTTCTCTCTTATTTATGTCAAGGACATTTACAAATCATGTGAAGAGATGCCTGTATAAAGGAAATAAACTTAAGAGGCCCATGTTTTTCAACTTCCTGAATAAGCAGATGGATTCATTATTCTAAATGAGCAACTTAAAATGTCAAGTTCATGGGTCAAGTGATATGTCAAAGGATATGTCAGGATTTCTTTCTTCTGTTTAAAAAGAAAATTGTTAGCAAATGAATAGCAGTGGAATGAAGGAGAGGATACCACACTCTCATTTTAGCTGGCATTTTGTGATAATCAGAACAAAGTCTTCACTACAGTGCTTGCAAAACTGATATATGTTAATTTCTGAGAAGCTGAAAATGGCATCAGGGAATTATGATGGCCAGGGGAGGTCAAAATTTGTCAGTTCTTACACCCTGAGCAGCAGAGAAAGAAATTTAAGTCTCGAAATTAGATATGTTACAGGCATGTGGGCAATTAGCACTCAGCTAGAAGGCAAGTAAAGAGAGAAAAAGCAACAATTAAAATCAGCCTTATGGTAACTTCTTAACAGGTTCTTTATGGCAAGAGATTTTAAATGATTTTTTTTTTGGATTGCAATGACAATATTATCTATACCTATAACTAACACTCAGTGAGTGCTAACCTGTGCCAGCTCTTAAAACATCTCACTAGTCTTCACAAGTGTTTGAGGTAGGTATTATATTCCTATTTTAATGAGGAAACTGAGACTCAAAGAAGTTTAATGATTTATCAAAGATTACAGAGTGTCTACATGGCACAGCTGGATTCGAACCACTCATTTCAAGCATACTCACCCTATCTCTTTATTTTGTGCCCTACAGAAAAAAATTTGTTGAATTTGGGTTTACACAGAACTTCAGTGGATATCATCCTGTACATCTTGGCTATGTCTAGTCTTCAGAAACACGTATCAAAGTTTTATGTTTCTAATTTTGGCAAATTTTAGTGTATAATCTGCTAATGCTATTCTACCATGATAGCTGTTGTTCCACTTCTTCCTGTGTAGACCATTCGTGGCAAAGCACACCATTTACATGCCATCATTCTAGTCTATTCCTCACATACTAGATATTTCCAAGAATAATTATTTAAAAAGGTAAGGGAAAATGATCACTGAGTCACAATCAAGGATGTTTCTCTAATTAGAACATTCATGTATCAATGAATGGAGTTATTATAGATTTCCTTTTATAGAAGGGTTTACTGACATTCTCATGATGTTTAAGTGCTGGTGCACCTGTTCAAAACAGTTTAAAATATTCTAACCCTATTCATAGTAATCATATTTTAACTTTATCTTCATGCAAAAATTTTAGATTTTGATGATTAAAAATAAATCATCTAGAAGATTTATAGTTTTCTACTTTACATTAAGTCTATGATATATTTTGAATTATATTTCTATTAGGTGTGAATTTTAGGTCAAGGCCTATTTATTTATTATTGTCAATGGATGTACAATTGTCCTACACCATTTATTGAAACAGCTATCCCTGTCCATTGAAATGCTTTTTCTCCCTTATCAAAACTTGATTGTGTATATTTGTGTAAATCTATGAGTTCTTCATTCTGGTCTATCTATGTGTCTATCTATCCACCAGTACCACACCATTGTGGTTATTACAGCTATATAGTGAATTTTAACATTGAGGAAAAAATGATTCCTAACCCTTGGCTCTTCTTTTTCACAATTGTTTTGCTATTCTTGGATCCTTCAATTTCCATATAAATTTTAGAGTAAGATTTCTTAAGTTTTTCTATGTAGACAATCATATTACCTGCAAATAGAGGGAATTTTGTTTCTTCCTTTTTAATTTGTATTCATTTCATTTATTTTTCCCGACTTAGTGCAGTGGCTAGAACTTCCAGAATTATATTAAATAAGAGTTGTGCGAGCAGAACCCTTGCCTTTTTCCTGATCTTAGAGGAAAAACATTTGGTCTTTTACCAATAAGTATGATGTTCTCTGTAGGTATCCCATGAACACTCTTTATGAGTTTTAAGAACATAGAAGAAAATCTCCAGAGTCTTTGCTTGGCAAAGAGTTCTTAGAATTGACATCAAAGCATAGTATATAAAAGTAAATATCGATAAATTTGACCTTATCAAAAATAAAAAAAAATTCATCTGTGAAACATCTTATGTTAAAAGAGTGCAAAGACAAGCTATAGATTTGGAGAAGTATGTTGCAAAATACATATTCAACAAAGATATTTAGACTATATAAAGGGCTCTGAAATTTTACTAGTAAAACAATCTGATTATAATATGAGCTAAAGACATACACAGACATTTCATCAAACAGGATAGACAGATGGAAGATAAACACAGGAAGAGATATTTAACATCATTATTCATTAGGAAAACACAAATTAACTACAATTAGTTACTACTATATGCATTGCAAAATGGATAAAATAAAAATTATAATAACACCGAATGCTGGCAAGGATATGGAAGTATTGGCTCACTCATACATTGCTGATAAGAATGTAAAACAATACAGCTGCTTGAGAAAACAGTTTGGAATTTAATTTTAAAACAGAAAATAATCTCGCAATAACATGCAGAAATTGCACTCCTGAGCATTTATTCCAGAGAAACTAAGACTTATTTTCACGCAAGAATTTACACATAAATATATACAGCAACTTTACTCAAAATAGCCCTGAATTGGGAAATACTCAAATGTTCTTTAATGGGTAAATGGGTAAACAAACTTTGATATATCTATGCTATGAACTACCACTCAACACCAAATTCTTGATACATATGACTAATCCTATGAAAATTATGCTGAATTTAAAAAAGCCTACTTCAAAATGATACATACTGCATGATTCCATTTTTATAACACTCATTAAATAACCATAATGATGAAGAAGACATTGATTGCTAGAGGTTAGGGATAAGGGCTTGGGGATGGGTGTAATTAAAAGTAGTAATGAGAGGGAATTCTGTGGTTATAGTACAGTTGAATATTTTAATTGTGCTGGCTGTTATACAAGGCTACTCACATGTTAAAATTTTAGAGTCATACAAATGAATAAACAAATAGAAATGAGTATATGTATTATTGATGGATTTTGAATGAACTCTATGGATTTTACAAATGTCAATTTTTTGCTCTTGATACAGTACGATGGTTGTATAAATCGGTAACATTTGAGGAAACAGGAACAAGGGCACACAGGACTTCACTGTACATTTCTTTGCAACCTCCTATGAATCTATAATTATTTTAAAGTAAAAAGTTGAGAAAAAAATCATCCTTTCTCTTTCACAAAAAAAAAGTCTTTAAAAAAATATTTAAAACACTTAATTTCAGAGTTTTTTTTTTTTCAAGGAAATACTAATCATAAGTGTGAATTAATGGATTATTTGTCTCTGCTTCTTCTTAGAATATTTGTTCTCCTAAACAGTGGAGGCTGGATTATGACCTTCAATCCCTTGACCAGACTGGTAAGAATGGACATAGATTTTTGCCTTAAATCACATTAATTTAATACTCTTGGGAATTTGAAATTGTGTTACAAAAATTCTAGTTGGCCCATATAAGGCAAATCTGTGTTCGTGAATGATCATAGCACACCCAGGTAGGGACAGCCTGTGGTACCATTCCAACAATTACCAATGGTCATTAATCGGCTGTCATACTTTGCTCTGAAATTGGTACATGCCCCTTAGAGGATAAGGTAACATGATTTTGTTTTCCACTACTTGCTATAGAAAGATTTTAAAGCACTTTTTTCATATGTGTGGAATTAATCATAGTTATATTTTTCTGAATTTCATAAAACTATTACTTTTAGTTACAGATTTTTAAGAGTTTTGATGTAATATACATTTTAGTACCTAATATATTGTAGAGAGGAAAAAAACTCAATACTCATATGTATCCCAGTGAGGTTGTTGGTCATATCAATATTAAGAATAGCATAAATGTTATTAAAATATACATGCTTTTTAATTCAGTCTTTCTACTTGGAAGGATTGGATCCTACAGAATTTGCTAAGGAAATGCAAGAAAAGATTTAGTTTAAAGTATATTTGTATAGCACTGTTTTTATAGCATTGTTTCTAAATAGCAAGCAAGCTGAATATCCGACATTATACTATTGGCTCACTACATAAATATATACGTAAGCAATGAAAAAACTCAGCAAATAATACTTATGTGGTATTTAAAAAATACACATTATATCTGTCTAAATGAAAACCTAGAATATAGCTATTAAGCACACTTGCTTTGACATCAGTCAGAACTGGACTCAAGGGCTGATTCTGTTTCTTACTCATATTAAGCTACTTAATTATACTTTCGTCTTTCTGTATTATTTTTTTAGACTGTTCATATGCTGTGTACTATAGACTTGGTGGCATAAAAAGCACATGGTTTTTATCTTACAGTTTCTGTGTGTCCAGGGTCCATGCTGAGTCTTTTGTGCAATGTCTCAAAATGGAATGATCTCATCTGAGGCTTGAGGTCCTCTTTCAAGCAAATTGGTAGTTGGCAGAATTCAGTTTCTTATAGTTGTGTGACCGAGGCTTTCTAAAACTAGAGGCTGTCCATGGTTCCCTGCCACGTGACCTCCATAACATGGCATTTTGCTTCCCCAAGACCAGCTAGACAGTGTCTTAGTAGT